>NC_053023.1:738785531-738898149 GCF_003073215.2 Triticum urartu
TCATGATATAAGGAAATAAATAATAACTTTATTATTGCCTCTAGGGCATATTTCCTTCAGTCTCCCACTTGCACTAGAGTCAATAATCTAGATTACACTGTAATGATTCTAACACCCATGGAGCCTTGGTGCTGATCATGTTTTGCTCGTGGAAGAGGCTTAGTCAACGGGTCTGCAACATTCAGATCCGTATGTATCTTGCAAATCTCTATGTCTCCCACCTGGACTAGATCCCGGATGGAGTTGAAGCGTCTCTTGATGTGCTTGGTCCTTTTGTGAAATCTGGATTCCTTTGCCAAGGCAATTGCACCAGTATTGTCACAAAAGATTTTCATTGGACCCGATGCACTAGGTATGACACCTAGATCGGATATGAACTCCTTCATCCAGACTCCTTCGTTCACTGCTTCCGAAGCAGCTATGTACTCCACTTCACATGTAGATCCCGCTACGACGCTTTGTTTAGAACTGCACCAACTGACAACTCCACCGTTTAATGTAAACACGTATCCGGTTTGCGATTTAGAATCGCCCGGATCAGTGTCAAAGCTTGCATCAACGTAACCTTTTACGGTGAGCTCTTTGTCACCTCCATATACAAGAAACATATCCTTAGTCCTTTTCAGGTATTTCAGGATGTTCTTGACCGCTGTCCAGTGATCCACTCCTGGATTACTTTGGTACCTCCCTGCTAAACTTATAGCAAGGCACACATCAGGTCTGGTACACAGCATTGCATACATGATAGAGCCTATGGCTGAAGCATAGGGAACATCTTTCATTTTCTCTCTATCTTCTGCAGTGGTCGGGCATTGAGTCTTACTCAACTTCACACCTTGTAACACAGGCAAGAACCCTTTCTTTGCTTGATCCATTTTGAACTTCTTCAAAACTTTGTCAAGGTATGTGCTTTGTGAAAGTCCAATTAAGCGTCTTGATCTATCTCTATAGATCTTCATGCCTAATATGTAAGCAGCTTCACCGAGGTCTTTCATTGAAAAACTCTTATTCAAGTATCCCTTTATGCTATCCAGAAATTCTATATCATTTCCAATTAGTAATATGTCATCCACATATAATATCAGAAATGCTACAGAGCTCCCACTCACTTTCTTGTAAATACAGGCTTCTCCGAAAGTCTGTATAAAACCAAATGCTTTGATCACACTATCAAAGCGTTTATTCCAACTCCGAGAGGCTTGCACCAGTCCATAAATGGATCGCTGGAGCTTGCACACTTTGTTAGCTCCCTTTGGATCGACAAAACCTTCCGGTTGCATCATATACAACTCTTCTTCCAGAAATCCATTCAGGAATGCAGTTTTGACATCTATCTGCCAAATTTCATAATCATAAAATGCGGCAATCGCTAACATGATTCGGACAGACTTAAGCATCGCTACAGGTGAGAAAGTCTCATCGTAGTCAACCCCTTGAACTTGTCGAAAACCTTTCGCGACAAGTCGAGCTTTGTAGACAGTAACATTACCATCAGCGTCAGTCTTTTTCTTGAAGATCCATTTATTCTCAATTGCTTGCCGATCATCGGGCAAGTCAACCAAAGTCCATACTTTGTTCTCATACATGGATCCCATCTCAGAATTTATGGCTTCAAGCCACTTTGCGGAATCTGGGCTCACTATCGCTTCTTCATAGTTCGTAGGTTCATCATGATCTAGTAGCATGACTTCCAGAACAGGATTACCGTACCACTCTGGTGCGGATCTTACTCTGGTTGATCTACGAGGTTCAGTAGTATCTTGATCTAAAGTTTCATGATCATTATCATTAGCTTCCTCACTAACTGGTGTAGGTGTCACTGAAACAGTTTTCTGTGATGTACTACTTTCCAGTAAGGGAGCAGGTACAGTTACCTCGTCAAGTTCTACTTTCCTCCCACTCCTTTCGAGAGAAACTCCTTCTCTAGAAAGGATCCATTCTTAGCAACGAATGTCTTGCCTTCGGATCTGTGATAGAAGGTGTACCCAACAGTCTCCTTTGGGTATCCTATGAAGACACATTTCTCCGATTTGGGTTCGAGCTTATCAGGTTGAAGCTTTTTCACATAAGCATCGCAGCCCCAAACTTTAAGAAACGACAACTTTGGTTTCTTGCCAAACCATAGTTCATAAGGTGTCGTCTCAACGGATTTTGATGGTGCCCTATTTAACGTGAATGCGGCCGTCTCTTAAGCATAACCCCAAAACGATAGCGGTAAATCTGTAAGAGACATCATAGATCGCACCATATCTAGTAAAGTACGATTACGACATTCGGACACACCATTACGCTGTGGTGTTCCGAGTGGCGTGAGTTGCGAAACTATTCCACAGTTTTTCAAATGTACACCAAACTTGTAACTCAAATATTCTCCTCCACGATCAAATCGTAGAAACTTTATTTTCTTGTTACGATGATCTTCAACTTCACTCTGAAATTCTTTGAACTTTTCAAATGTTTCAGACTTATGTTTCATTAAGTAGATATACTCATATCTGCTTAAATCATCTGTGAAGGTGAGAAAATAACGATATCCGCCACGAGCCTCAATATTCATCGGACCACATACATCGGTATGTATGATTTCCAACAAATCTGTTGCTCTCTCCATAGTACCGGAGAATGGTGTTTTAGTCATCTTGCCCATGAGGCACGGTTCGCAAGTACCAAGTGATTCATAATCAAGTGGTTCCAAAAGTCCATCAGTATGGAGTTTCTTCATGCACTTTACACCGATATGACCTAAACGACAGTGCCACAAATAAGTTGCACTTTCATTATCAACTCTGCATCTTTTGGCTTCAACATTATGAATATGTGTATTACTACTATCGAGATTCAATAAGAATAGACCACTCTTCAAGGGTGCATGACCATAAAAGATATTACTCATATAAATAGAACAACCATTATTCTCTGATTTAAATGAATAACCGTCTCGCATTAAACAAGATCCAGATATAATGTTCATGCTCAACGCTGGCACCAAATAACAATTATTTAGGTCTAATACTAATCCCGAAGGTAGATGTAGAGGTAGCGTGCCGACCGCGATCACATCGACTTTGGAACCGTTTCCCACACGCATCGTCACCTCGTCCTTCGCCAGTGTTCGCTTAATCTGTAGTCCCTGTTTCGAGTTGCAAATATTAGCAACAGAACCAGTATCAAATACCTAGGTGCTACTGCGAGCTCTAGTAAGGTACACATCAATAACATGTATATCACATATACCTTTGTTCACCTTGCCATCCTTCTTATCCGCCAAATACTTGGGGCAGTTCCGCTTCCAGTGACCAGTCTGCTTGCAGTAGAAGCACTCAGTTTCAGGCTTAGGTCCAGACTTGGGTTTCTTCTCCTGAGCAGCAACTTGCTTGCTGTTCTTCTTGAAGTTCCCCTTCTTCTTCCCTTTGCCCTTTTTCTTGAAACTAGTGGTCTTGTTAACCATCAACACTTGATGCTCCTTCTTGATTTCTACCTCCGCAGCTTTCAGCATTGCGAAGAGCTCGGGAATAGTCTTGTTCATCCCTTGCATATTATAGTTCATCACGAAGCTCTTGTAGCTTGGTGGCAGTGATTGGAGAATTCTGCCAATGACGCAATCATCCGAAAGATTAACTCCCAATTGAATCAAGTGATTATTATACCCAGACATTTTGAGTATATGCTCACTGACAGAACTGTTCTCCTCCATCTTGCAGCTATAGAACTTATTGGAGACTTCATATCTCTCAATCCGGGCATTTGCTTGAAATATTAACTTCAACTCCTGGAATATCTCATATGCTCCATGACGTTCAAAACGTCGTTGAAGTCCCGATTCTAAGTCGTAAAGCATGGCACACTGAACTATCGAGTAGTCATCAGCTTTGCTCTGCCAGACGTTCATAACATCTGGTGTTGCTCCAGCAGCAGGCCTGGCACCTAGCGGTGCTTCCAGGACGTGATTCTTCTGAGCAGCAATGAGGATAATCCTCAAGTTACGGACCCAGTCCGTATAATTGCTACCATCATCTTTCAACTTTGCTTTCTCAAGGAACGCATTAAAATTCAACGGAACAACAGCACGAGCCATCTATCTACAATCAACATAAACAAGCAAGATACTATCAGGTACTAAGTTCATGATAAGTTTAAGTTCAATTAATCAAATTACTTAAGAACTCCCACTTAGATAGACATCCCTCTAATCCTCTAAGTGATCACGTGATCCAAATCAACTAAACCATAACCGATCATCACGTGAGATGGAGTAGTTTTCAATGGTGAACATCGTTATGTTGATCATATCTACTATATGATTCACGCTCGACCTTTCGGTCTCCGTGTTCCGAGGCCATATCTGCATATGCTAGGCTCGTCAAGTTTAACCTGAGTATTCTGCGTGTGCAAAACTGTCTTGCACCCGTTGTAGATGGACGTAGAGCTTATCACACCCGATCATCACGTGGTGTCTGGGCACGACGAACTTTGGCAACGGTGCATACTCAGGGAGAACACTTCTTGATAATTTTAGTGAGAGATCATCTTATAATGCTACCGTCAATCAAAGCAAGATAAGATGCATAAAAGATAAACATCACATGCAATCAATATAAGTGATATGATATGGCCATCATCATCTTGTGCTTGTGATCTCCATCTCCGAAGCACCGTCATGATCACCATCGTCACCGGCGCGACACCTTGATCTCCATCGTAGCATCATTGTCGTCTCGCCAATCTTATGCTTCCACGACTATCGCTACCGCTTAGTGATAAAGTAAAGCATTACAGCGCGATTGCATTGCATACAATAAAGCGATAACCATATGGCTCCTGCCAGTTGCCGATAACTCGGTTACAAAACATGATCATCTCATACAATCAAATTCAGCATCATGTCTTGACCATATCACATCACAACATGCCCTGCAAAAACAAGTTAGACGTCCTCTACTTTGTTGTTGCAAGTTTTACGTGGCTGCTACGGGCTTAAGCAAGAACCAATCTCACCTACGCATCAAAACCACAACGATAGTTTGTCAAATTGGTGCTGTTTTAACCTTCGCAAGGACCGGGCGTAGCCACACTTGGTTCAACTAAAGTTGGAGAAACTGTCACCCGCAAGCCACCTCTGTGCAAAGCACGTCGGGAGAACCGGTCTCGCGTAAGCGTACGCGTAATGTTGGTCCGGGCCGCTTCGTCCAACAATACCGCCGAACCAAAGTATGACATGCTGGTAGGCAGTATGACTTATATCGCCCACAACTCACTTGTGTTCTACTCGTGCATATAACATCAACATATAAAACCTAGGCTCGGATGCCACTGTTGGGTTTCGTAGTAATTTCAAAAAAATTCCTACGCACACGCAAGAGATGCATAGCAACGAGAGGGGAGAGTGTTGTCTACGTACCCACGCAGACCGACTGCGGAAGCGTTGACACAACGTAGAGGAAGTAGTCGTACGTCTTCACGATCCAACCGATCAAGCACCGAAACTACGGCACCTCCGAGTTCGAGCACACGTTCAGCTCGATGACGATCCCCGGACTCCGATCCAGCAAAGTGTCGGGGAAGAGTTCCGTCAGCACGACGGCGTGGTGACGATCTTGATGTACTATAGCAGCAGGGCTTCGCTTAAACTCCGCTACAGTATTATCGAGGACTATGGTGGCTGGGGGCGCCGCACACGGCTAAGGAATAGATCACGTGGATCAACTTGTGTGTTCTTTGGGGTGCACTGCCTCTGTATATAAAGGACTAGAGGGGGGAGGCTGGCCGGCCAAGGGAGGGCGCGCCAGGAGAGTCCTACTCCCTCTGGGAGTAGGATTCCCCCCCCCCAATCCTAGTTGGTATAGGATTCCTTGAGGGGGGAAAGAGAGAGAGAGGGGGCCGGCCACCTCTCCTAGTCCTAATAGGACTAGGGGAAGGGGGGAGGCGCACAGCCACCTTGGGCTGCCCCTTTCTCCTTTCCACTAAAGCCCACTAAGGCCCATATAGCTCCCGGGGGGTTCCGGTAACCTCCCGGTACTCCGGTAAAATCCCGATTTCACCCGGAACACTTCCGATATCCAAACATAGGCTTCCAATATATCAATCTTTACGTCTCGGCCATTTCGAGACTCCTCGTCATGTCCGTGATCACATCCGGGACTCCGAACAACCTTCGGTACATCAAAATGCATAAACTCATAATATAACTGTCATCGTAGCCTTAAGCGTGCGGACCCTACGGGTTCGAGAACAATGTAGACATGACCGAGACACGTCTCCGGTCAATAACCAATAGCGGGACCTGGATGCCCATATTGGCTCCTACATATTCTACGAAGATCTTTATCGGTCAGATCGCATAACAACATACGTTGTTCCCTTTGTCATCGGTATGTTACTTGCCCGAGATTCGATCGTCGGTATCCAATACCTAGTTCAATCTCGTTACCGGCAAGTCTCTTTACTCGTTCCGTAATACATCATCTCACAACTAACATATTAGTTGTAATGCTTGCAAGGCTTATGTGATGTGCATTACCGAGAGGGCCCAGAGATACCTCTCCGACAATCGGAGTGACAAATCCTAATCTCGAAATACGCCAACCCAACATCTACCTTTGGAGACACCTGTAGAACCCCTTTATAATCACCCATTTATGTTGTGACGTTTGGTAGCACACAAAGTGTTCCTCCGGCAAACGGGAGTTGCATAATCTCATAGTCATAGGAACATGTATAAGTCATGAAGAAAGCAATAGCAACATACTAAACGATCGGGTGCTAAGCTAATGGAATGGGTCATGTCAATCAGATCATTCACCTAATGATGTGATCCCATTAATCAAATAACAACTCTTTTGTTCATGGTTAGGAAACATAACCATCTTTGATTAATGAGCTAGTCAAGTAGAGGCATACTAGTGACACTCTGTTTGTCTATGTATTCACACATGTATTATGTTTCCGGTTAATACAATTCTAGCATGAATAATAAACATTTATCATGATATAAGGAAATAAATAATAACTTTATTATTGCCTCTAGGGCATATTTCCTTCACAATATCATAACCACCAAGCCATTAAGGACTTCTTCTCACTCCACTCGCTAACTACCATCTCTTGAAGAAATCGGGCCCTGATTATTCTGCTCCCTAAGAGTAGTGAGGCGTGATCCCCGTGCGGACTTCCGACCCATCCCCCAGAATTGCCCTATTAAGGGTATCTAAACTTTTGACCAACCCTCTAAAACCTCTAATCCCTCTCTTGGTCCACGCCGATCAAATGGTTTATCTCTGGGCGCAATATCTCCGAAAACTTTCCTCTATGTTGCTGCGATATTCTTCACTGTTGTGCCAAACGCAAAGCTCCCACTCTTGTAATCAAACTCGATTTCTGAAAGGCCTTTGACTCTGTTTGCTGGACATCGCTTCTGCGCACTTTAAAGATTAGGGGCTTCCCCGATCGTTGGTGTGATTGGATCGAAGCGCTCCTTGCCACTGGCTCCACTGCCGTTATGCTTAACGGAGTTCCTGGTAGATGGATCCAGTGCAAGAATGGTATTCGCCAATGTGACCCGCTTTCCCCTACCTCTTTATCATCATTGCAGACATCCTGCGGCAAATGATTATAAAAGCTAACAATGATGCCTCTTATTCAACCTCTCCTATTACCCTGCCCATGTCTTCAATCGCCGAGATCCCTCTTCATATCCAAACTACTCCCGATGCCTAAACTCTTAAAGTCTATCTAAGTAGACTGCTGCGCCCACTGACCTCCCTACATCAACATTACAAAAAACCGACTTATTCCCCCTTAAAAAAGTGTCGCCTTATGAGGTCCGCACCCTGGCTGTGACTACCATCACAACATCGCCCTCCTTCAACGCCCAACCTACCCGGCCTTCCTCCTCCCGCAAAGCGACCCCTCGACTTCCAACCAGTATTAGACCGCTGGGACAAACTTATCTCTCACGGTTGGCGCTTTGTTCTTACCTCTCCGGCGGTAGCAATGCTCTGCTTCCTCTCGAGGCAAACTTGTCCTTCTTTCTGCCGTCCAAGATAGTTTTCCCACGCACTTTATGCTCTGTTTTCTCTCCCCGCACCGAGTTATAGAGGCTATATAACGTAGACGCACTTTTTCTGGTCTAATGATGAGACTTGCTCCGGAGCAAAATGCTTGGTTGCTTGGGACAAGTCTGTACTCCTCGAGCGGCAGGTGGTCTAGGTGTTAAGAACTTGCGTGCACAAAACTTTTGTCTACTGCTGAAATTTGCTTACAAATTCCTTCATGCCAACAACCTACCTTGGAAGGACTGGGTCCTCCACCACTCACCTCTCCACATAGGCCATTGGCAAGAACAGCTCCTTCCTTGGCCAAGACCATTTTTATAACACCTACAAGTTTGAGAGAGATTTCCCATTGCACTGTTGGCGATGGACGCTCCACCTTCTTCTTTAGATCGCTGGCTACAGCCAGAACCTCTGTAAGTCTTCCCAGCTCTTCTCCCACCATACCAACCAAAAATCACTAGTACACTATTCTACTGATGGGATCGAATCCCTCAAATGTTTAACCTCTACTCGATCAGAGCTGCCTCTCTGAACTCTTGTTGCGAAGTTTTTTCCCTCTCTATGTACCGGACTCTAGCGGTTTCACTTAATGGATATGCTTTCTCACCCGATTTATACCACTATCGCCCAGCTCTTGATCCATACCTCGGTATTTGAGCATATCACGATCCCAAAGAAAAAATATATTGGTGTTGTATACCATATTCGTTGAACACTCGCAGAACCTGCGTGAGAAAACCATCCCGGACTCGAGTCTCCCTCGGTGCACATCAACTCGATGAGATCTCGACAGCTCACTTCTCCTGCCAGCTGCTCGCCGAATTTGACACTGCTTGTCTCCGCCGCTTGCCACGCGCACCCTGAGTCTCATTACTCAATCACCCCCGCTCCTCGCCTCGACGCTTAGCCATCTCCCACCCCGTTCCCTCTGTACCTATGAGCCACCCCGCTCACTCTAATGATCTAGTCGCGAGTATAGTGGACTAATCTGAAGCTCACTTACCGCGTAGCACTGAACCAAAGTAGCGAAGCCGAGCTGTCTCTCTTATATATCTTGACTTGATGCAACCCATACTCAAATAGTTGTCTTAAGATTTCTAGTTATGACGTTAGACCTTTATTTTGTGCCTCTCTGACTTCTTCGTCGTTTATATAGTATTAGAGCACTCTTATGAACCGGGTTGATGTATTGTCCTCTTCTTCCCTTCTATATTATTTCAAACAAAAATACCGCATTCTCAAGTACAATAGAACGTCTATTCTCCTCATCTAAATAATAGAGCTAATCAGTTTTCTGTCGATATTCTTACTTCAGGATCAAATCCGATTAGACTCAGAGTCTGCTCGCCTCTAAATCATCTAGCCTAGCATCATCAACCCTACTAGCCTACAAAACAGGACAATCGCGATAGCAGGTCTTCTATGAACGTTCTATTGCGTCCAACCATGCGTACACTCGCACGTTTGCTACCAGCTATAATAAGCTTCCACTTAATAAGAACAACAACCAAACCAATCTATATTCACCTTTTCCTTCTGATAGTTCTCCTATCAGATTAGAACAAACTACCAACACCTAAAACTATACTGTATAAACATAAAAAACACAACGATGTCTAGACTTCTTGATACGGATGGAACCCCCAGTCTAGCACTTCTCATCTCAGCCTGGCCTATCCCAATACATCCCACCGAAAAGAAACTAGGCGCATATACTCCAGCGAACCTGACGCGCATCAACACCTAGCCGAGACAACTTAAGGAAGTTCTCCACCGAGCACATCTCATCCTTCCAATCCAGGAACTAAGCACCAAACACCGTCTCCTGAGGTGCACCGACGATTCAACCAAAATATAACCACCAAGAGCAACAACACCTAGGTACAAAGAACACTCGCATATAAGTCATCATGAGCTCTCATTTCGCCATTAGCGACCTTACCCACCTCAATTACTGACATGAATCTACCAACTAGTACAACCAATACTGTCTGCAAGCCCTTCTAGTTGAATGGGACAATCTTAATAACACAGGAACACTATTAATCGCTATGACCTAGCTGAAGATCATTAACAAATCTTTACCTCTTACCAAAAAGGAAACCTACCTCGATGTCGATATCTATAGCTAGAACCATCCGGATTGACCCTCATCTATTGACTAGATAGCACCGACACTAAACAGAAACCATCTTACCTTCACCACCAGTGCGTCCCAACACCCTGAAGTTCACTTCATGAAACCTCTACAGTAATTCGGAACAACGCTACATTTCCCGGTACCGTCATACCTCTTCATCCGCGTCGACGTCTCGCCTCGTTATAGTCCGTAAGGTGAGTGCCGCGAGCAGGTCGCATCTGACCCGGATTCTCTCTCCTTGTCCCCGGTTGCACTCCACTGACATCTCTCACATGACGCTTTTTCGCGCACGGTCTCAAAGAAGTTCCTGGCTTACGAAGAACGGTGTGCCATGCGCTTGGTGTGGCCTTCTTTGTTTCTGATAAGAGCCCTCCGTCCCGACCCTGAAACAGCCCTGCCTCGCATCAGTTCGAATATACTTTTTCGATATATGTCCGGCGTGCGCACTTCGAGTTCTGCTTCAGGCCTTCGGGGTGTCCTTGGTCATGTCCGCACCCCTGGCAACTTCGTCGATGGCCGGTTCGTTCGAAGCCATTCTCTTGAACCGTATCATCTAAGTCAGTCATTGGCAGACGTCGGAGTTTGCGTTCCCGTGAGTAGTACACCAGGTGCGCCACGTCGACGGCCTGCAGTCGCCCGAAAGATCTTAGATGAGCTTCCAACGTGGAAGGCGCCGCAGCAGGCCGACTGGCACGAGCCGCCGAAGAAGGAGCGCGTCTCGCGCCGAGCATCTCAAAAAGCGGCCCGCCGCAGGACCGACGACGCCGGTCGCGAGCACGTGATGTCGAGCGCACGAACCGTGCGCTAGCAGCGCTGTGCACCGCACGATCGTCAATGAGAGTCCAGCGCCACCCTGGAGCCTCTTGCATGCGAGCAGGAACTCGTCCCATCGCTCCGGCGGCCCTCCGATGAGCACCGACCCGTCCAGCCCGCCAACATTATTTTCATGAAAATATGTCATCATTTTATACATAACATACATACACATTTTCGACATGATACCACCTTGCGTTAGCCAGTAAACGTGGAAGAGAGCGAATGAATCTGCGCCGGCCCACCCCCGGAGTCGTCTGAAGGCTCCCACGTGAAATCGCCACGATTTGTCCACGGACGGGCACGTCACTCTGCGTGGATAGTCCATTGGGACAGACCCCCGCCGTCGCCGCCGAGAGACGACTGCACGCGCAACCAAGCCAGGACGATCACTTTGGCCCGCCGCTCTCTAGACGCCATTTAGCTCTAGCCTGTTGCTTCTAGCTGAGCTTGTGCAACCTCTAGAAAGTCTTGCTTGCACAAGATAACCCATACCCCTCTTATTATAAGCTGAACGGCCAGACTCCTAAGTAGCTCGATGTGTGTTTGATATCACACGAACGACTAGTTGAAGAAGAGAGAGACTCATTACCAAAGAGGAACGACAAGGTCATGTGCGTCGCATGGACCAAGGTCGGAAAAATCGAATGGTGCCGCGCGATTGACCAGCTAGCAATGGCAATGGTTACCGGGGCCTCGGCACGTGCCACTTCCTTCAACTTTCCTGCATCCTGGTTTGTATATGCATTTGCAGCTGACAACCCACTAGACACATACTATTTTTATTTTTATTTTTGCGATCGACACATACTATATTTGTAAGGCAAAAGGCATCCTCGACCATTCCATGCATGGAATACCGAGTGACTTGTTAATCTGGCCGCTATATTAACTATCACCCAGCTCCGTCATCATCCAAGTGATCTGCTTACGGATATGGAATCGTTTGCACGACGCCTACTATCAAGCTACGTTCATTAAGGTGTGTTAATGGATCCACAAAGTGGCGTCATATCTCTCGAACGATGATGCCAAAGCAGTCTATTTCCACTGCGACTCTTGCAACGACAAACAAGCGCCAAAAATTATCGCGGCCAGGCAACGTCTAGCTGCCACACATGTTCCATTACGATACTACTCGTTTATATACAGTACGGGAGAGTAGTTACATATCTCTACACTGGTATCCTGGTCAGTCATCGGAACAGCCTGCGTCCTTACCCACAAAGTCATGGCCTCTTCGATCGTCGCGCGCCTCATCTGATAGAAAAGATCTAAACAATATAATGTAAAATTCACAAGCAAGTCAGTGATGTTTGCTGGGGGATTTTTTGTCCCTAACGAGTGGGACCTCGAACAATGGCAAAATCGAGTTGCAGCACAACCAAAATGCCCTCTCAATAACAGCTTCTTGTGCCGGCAAAAAATTGTGTTTCTTGTTTTTGTCACTTAATGTCTCACAAAATTGTGACCATGAAGGATAAATACAATCACAAATTTACCCATGAGTAGTCATGTAGATTGACGTATATAAGAGCAATACTGTGCCACATAACTAACTGTAGCAAATAAGATCAACTGCAAAACATTTGATATCATTGAGAGACCCGACAAACCAAAGAAACAATGCCAAAATCCATAAATCAGATGATGTCATGCTTCAAGCACAATGGTGTGTTACATGTTGTGGCCGATATTATACCCTGCCAAGCCACCGATAGTTTTCCACAAACACATTGCATCAATCAATAATACTAGCATCGCCTTGCAACCACCTTTATTCATCATTGCACGACTTGTTTTGTTCCTCGATTGAGCTCAAGTACTCGGCAAAACCCTGACATTTCTTCGCAAAGAACTGATGCATTATTGGATCTTCTCGAACGTGAAGATAATATCGAGCCACCTATCACCGGAACACATATGCATCACTCTTAATCCACCCCATATCTTTGATATGCAACTAAAGTCCAAGCAAACAGTCCGCATTCCTTGGGTGAGTGATAAAAACTGGATTTATTCTCTCGCCATAGCTTCAACGTATGTTCGCACGAAAAGATGATCCTCTCTATTCTTATCGCCCCACGAAAAATGAGCCTTAAACTTGTCCCCCAGAAGTGATGAAAATGCTGCATGAAGTTGAGGGTCACCTTAACACTTGTCTCATTCTCATGGATAACAATGCAAATCTTTCATGAATCATTATAAAAAATAATTATCCCCCTAATAGTATCACTCCTACCATAAAATAATAAGAGACCAAAGTTTGACCTTATTGAGAGTGCAATAAATGTTTGCCTTATGTCGATGTGCAGAAAGCACACTAAAAGTTTCTCAATATTTGAAGTTCTTATCTATAATGACATATCATATTCCTTATAATTTTACAGAGATTTGAATTACAAATATCTCTTCTTTCCTATTGTAGAATAGTTTGATCACTAAAATAGATGCACACTAATTAAATTACTATAGACTCATCTGTTTGCAGGTTGTTGTATAGTTTTGTTATCAGCTTCTAGAGTTTTCATGCTTATATTTATGAATATAATATTGTGAAAACAATAGTTCTACAGTAGCTAATGTTTGAAATATAAACCAACATTCTTATAGTACATGATGTGGGTGATTATTTCATCTGTACTAGACCTCTCTCACGATTCTGTTGAGTTTTGTCGGAAGAAGCTTTTAAGGTCAGGTGTATACATCGAGAGGATTCAAGGACAAAAAAATACCTAAGAAATTAAATCCAAATCACATGCAGTCGTGCATACGGCTTGCATAGATCTTGGCGACAGTCGTGTCTCCCGACTCGAGATTCTAACCATCTATATCCTACGCCGCTCCTCGCTGTTGGCACACAATCGCATTCAACATGTCGCTCTCCTGCGTCCATGTTTTAGCTCTTGTTCTTTTTCCTTTTCCTCATTTCTCTAGTTCCTTTTCCCCCGGTTCTTCATTTTATTGGTTTTCACTAGGCTTTTTCTTTTTTTCCTCTCTTCTTCGCTTGGTCTCTCAAAACTTCTTGTTTATTGTTCCCTTTTCTTTCTCATTTCATAAATTCATCTTGATCTGTTTTTCGATTTTTCTTTGGTCCTGTTGCTTAATTTTGTTTCTTGTTTTTCTCGTCCTTGCATTTTTCTTCATCTAATCAATGTACTTCGTCTTATTCTTCCCATTGCTGGTTTTTTCTTCCTTCGATTTTGTCTTTTTTCGTTTTCCTTTGTATTCTGTTTTTTCTTTTTGGTTCACTGTTTACATCTTTACACTGTTTTAATGGCAGAATATCTTCAATACAATGTAAATTCTATAAAACATCAAAACAATTATACATGTTACCATTTTAAAAAACAGAACTAGTTTTTTAATACAATGTATGTTGGGTATATATACCACTGGTGTAGGATGGATTTGTATGTCACTTTTATACAATGATGTTCCTTTTTTGTATACATCGGGAACATTTATTACGTATTAACATTTTGTAAATACATGATCAACATTTTACATGCACATGTAACTTTTGGTATACATATTCGATACATGAAAACATGTTTTGTATACACAATTTTGAAATCTTGTATTATTTCAAAACTGATTACACTTTAACACATTTAGATACTTCTTATTATACATAAGTAAACAATCATTTCATACACATATAACATTTTATAATAATATTAAATACTTATTATGATTCTTGCAAAATTTCTTGATTTAATATTATTAAAATATCAAAATTCGAATTTCTAATACATGTTATTTACTGTTTATACATTTGTCGTGTACATGAATAAATAGTGTTATACGCACTTTAACATTTTCAAATGCTTATTAGAACATTCCAAATGATTTACATAGTTTATATATATATAAAAATATATAATTTTTGGAAGTATAAAAAAAGTTAAAAACGAAGAAAGAAATCAAACAAGGAATATAGAAAACCTAAATAAAGATAGAAAATAATGAAGCTGTGGCCTGCGGCCTGCGGCCTCCTGCGCACTGGGCCGACCCAGCCTTGCGCTCGCCCAGGCGAGGCTGCCCTACTTGTCGCATTAAGCAAGACATAGGGGCGTCCAAAAACTGGAGGTTCTCAATATTGTTCATTCTGTCGAATAGTTATTCTCCGATTCTGTCGAATACTGGAGGTTCTAGTTTGGTTGTTACTGTTTTTTTTTCTGCATTTTCATTTTACTGGCTTTCCTTTTCTTTCATTTTTTTCCTTTTAGAAAAGCTTCCTTTAAAGAATGTTTGGGAATATTCAAAAGTAATACCAAGTTTTAAAAGTGTTCATGTTGTCAAATATTATTGGGAGTTTCCAAAACTATTTCCGTTTTCAAAATTTGTTAACAAAGATAAAAAAACTTTCAATAATTCTAAATATGTTCGTTTTGTCCCCAAAATTGTGTCTAATTTCAAAAATGCTCTTGTTTTCAATAATTTTCGCTAATTCAAAATTATTTGGCAATTTCAAAAATCTTTCATGCTTTCATAATTTGTTCATAAAATGCAAAACAATTGTTGCATTAAAAAACTCCTCTTACAAAAATGTCCGTGTTTTAAAAAATGTTCAAATTTTGTAGAAAATGCACAAGCAATAACCGGTTAACCACAGTGTCAGTTCTCTGCGATAAACCTGTTTGTTACAGTGATCCGGATCACTACAGTGCTCGATCACTGCCTGACTACAATGGGTTGGCTTAGTAGGGCGCACCTGTGCGAATCTTTGTCTTCTTGATGCAATGTGCGTGATATAAGTTTTTTTTACATCAAAATGCGTGACATAAGTGCTCCTGTTGTGGAGAGTCTATGTCTCACTTATTGCTAGGCAGACGTCCATCTAGTATGTACGATTTTTCTATTTTTTTTCATTTTTGTTTTCTCTTTGTGTTTGTATATATTTCAGAACTCTTCTAAATTTTGTTCTTACATTTATTTATATTCTTAAAATCAATACCTTTTAATTTAAATTATAAAACAGTTAATTGTGCATTTGAAATTTTTTTTTCATGCGGTGTAAAATATTTGTTCAGGGAATTTTAAAAAATGTATGTACCATTAAAAAATGACACATTTAAAAATTGGGAAAGGTCGGTATGTGCCACTGCCGAAGTTGCATATTCGAATTCTGCCACTCAAACTTGCATATTTCGGTCCATGACTAACGCTCGCGGAAATAATTAGGTTCATGCCACTTCACGCTGTCTGCGCCAATTGTTGTTCTTTTGTTATCAACTTTTGTTGTTTCCTTGCATATTATATTGGACACACCACTTTGCCACGTCAATCATAGCGAGGAAGAGATGCATTTGACTTTCGTTGTCAGTATGCCTTCCTTTTTTAGGTGCTTTGACTTATTTTCTCTTCTATGGGTCCCACCACATGTCATGTTAATAGTATCTCCCAAACATCTCTGTAAACCCACGGACTCCACCGTCTATATAAAGGGAGGACAAGGGACCTCCATGAGCATCTATTCTCAGATAGTAACTCTCGGTAGCAATATCATACACCATTGTAACCCCTCGCACGAGGTATCCCGCCACCATGAATAATCAAAACAAACATGATGTAGGGTATTACTTTCCGGAGGCCCGAAACTACGTAAAACCCTTGTGCAACTTTAGATCTAAGACTTCTAGCTGCGCTTGGACCCCTACCGATGGATCTGACGGTATTTCGCACCGTCAGGGTCCTCGGCCCGTCCCATTGGTCGTGTGACGATGTGATGAGTGACCCCCAATCCGGGACACCGTCACATGGCCTTGCAGATTAACTTCCTTTCTTCGATCGATACTTGGTTGGATGAAGCGATATTGACAACAATCAAAAGACATGGCGCAGTGGGGTACTCATCTTCCTTACGTGGAATGCCTGGAAAGAGAGAAACCAACACGTCTTCAAGGGTACGAGAATGACTCATGCTAAGGTGGCACACCTCGCCTATATAATATCTTGCAAAGGGCCATGGTGTTTCGAGCAAGAGTACCCCATAATCAGGAGTGATTGGTATGCGGTTTAGATATGTTGTGTGTGTGTGTGTGCATGGGATGTGTATGTATGGGGGGGGGGGGGGGGGGTCTGCCATGTCCGTTTCTTGCAAACATGTTGCCATAAACACCCTGCTTTTATTAACTTGGGAAAATGATTACATCATTAATCAAAAGGGCGAGAAGCTCCGCATGTGCTTCCTCCATCCATGCACTACAAATAGTCTTTATAGCCATCTTGGTTAATTTGTGTGCTGCTACATTTGCCTCTCCATAGCAATGCTCAATGTTAATCTAGGTAAATTCACAAGATGTGGAACTCAATGTTAATCTTCGTAAACTCATAAGATAAGTGGAGGCTGTCATAAAAAATGGCAGCAACATTTCCACTGGAAAATTAGGGTCGGAAATACTAAAATAAATGCAGAAAATATTCACACCCGTGTCAAATTTAGGACTTGAACCCGGTGGGTTTCTTGCACCACAAGAAACCTATATAATCATCTAAATTATGCTTAGTTCCGCCTATGGAGGGAATTTTCATTCCTTTTTCTTGCGAAAAGGCAATTTTGATTCCATGTTGGCCAGAATCTATTGATTTTTTATTTCGTTGGTTGGATTGCTGCCGGTACGTATTACTATCGTAGTATACCATCAAATGAAATACGTACAGTTCAGTTGTGTCGCAGATGCGTACATAAAACGCTATACGTACGTGACAACAGTTTTTGCAATTATATAAAAAGTTTGTTTTAATGTCGGTGGTGAAGCGTACAATGTACAAACAACTGGAGTCGGCCACGGCCCGTTCTGAACCGACTCCGATTAATTCTCTATTACTATTAAACAATCAAACAAGAACTTTCTTAGGTGTACCCTGCAATTAGCCCCATAACACCGCACGAACCATAAACACCGTACGATTAGACCCACAAATCTCAATCTAACGGTCATCCCTGATCTAATAGTTCCATTGTGTGGACTTGGCAATTTTCGATGACTGACCATACACCGCCATCCAGAAGCCTTCCCTCGAACTACCGGTTCGGCCACCCCTACGATCACGCACCCGCATCGTAATCCCTCCTCCAATCACGCAAGGCCCACAGAAAAAAGGAAACTGATGTCCGCGCAGACTGCTCCATCTCCGGCGCTGTCTCTTCTTCCCAACCCTCCATCCGGCCAAAGATTGTACTTCGGCTAGAGCGATTGCCCAGGTGCAGACAAGCGATGCAGTCAACGCCTGGCGGCGGCGGCAACTCGATGCAGGGAATGGTGATGGCCAAGGCGTGCACTCCGGCGGGGCTGGCGTGGATCTGGCGGAAGGCAGACGGTTCGGGTCAACGATGGGCGGCGCCGGCGAGTCGGAGGGACGGCGGTGGCGGCTGAGCTCCTCCATGGCCTGCTGCGTTTCCAGGGAGAGAGAGCTTCGAAGGTGAGGAGATAGAGAAGAACGGATGGAAGGGAGAGGAGGAAGGGCAGGGGCGCAACGGCCTCGACGGTGAACCACCGGTGGCCACGGACTCCGGCGAGAGGCAGCGCATGGCACCGGCGCGAGCCTATGGTTGTGCATATTGGGTATGTATATGGATCGCTATCAAACCTGCTTACAAAAGATTGGCATGATTTATCCTGCTGTTGGCTATATCTGAAGTATTAGTACGTACCAAATCAATGATTCTTTGTGTTTTCAGGCCACATGCATGTTGATTCCGTCAACACAACACAACACTGGGATCCCTGTAGGTAGAAGCATAAGAATAAGACTGGTCCTCTGATCCCCGTAGGCCTTCAATGCCCATTTCTAAGGCGCCCCTGATTTAATAGGTATTGTTTGTTTGCAAGTTTGCATTGCTGGCAGATTTTGTTAACCACATCTTTGAGATTTTTTTCCCGTTGATTTTGGTACAGAAACCGAATTACAATACCTCTGTAAATTTTGCTTTACTTTGGTAGTTTGGTACAAATTCATTCTCTAGACTGACAACATTTTGTTGGCAAGAGTGTCAAATTTATTTCTGTATGTACTTGCCTCCTTTCGTTTGTTATTAAAAAAAATACCTCCTTTGATTTAAAGGAATCTTGTAGAAATTTATCATTATGTCAAAATGGTTATGATCTGCTATATCTCTATCACCTCCTTGTTGTTGCTTTATCTGTCATTCACAACTCATAACAGATGTTTCATGTAGCCCAGGAAGAAGTGACTAAGAGGGTGGCACAGATAGAAAATATCAATGAGGTACGGCCCTTTTCTTTTCTCTATGCCTCCCTTGACTTGGAAGCATAATTCTTGAAGGCTCCATTTATCATGCTTTGTAGTAGATGCAGATTAGAAATTTCTTCGTATTACAATACACTTTATGCCTCCTTTTCTTTTCTTTATGCCTCCCTTGATTAGAAATTCTTGAAGGCTTCATCCTGGAAGTTGATTTTAAATCTATTTGTATGACCACTTTGTGTAGTTGTTTTATTTATCACGAACTTAGAAAGCGTCGTAGAGTTTAAGTCTGATTCTAAGTTATCATTGCTAATTTGCTGGCACCAAAACTAGACTACGAGAAGGAGAACTGAACAAGAGGATAGCAAAGCTGGCCGGTGGTGCCGCTGTCATTCAGGTATTAATGGAGGGCATTATCTTTTGACATGCTGCTCTTTTCCTTGATAACCTGTTGGAAGGAAGGATGGTATGGTGACTGTAACCCATGACTTGATAGGTGGGAGGATGAACATAAACTGAACTTAAAGAGAGGTTGGGAGTTGAGGATGCTCTAATGTAACTAGGTGTGTCAATCAATGTTTTGTCATTGAACATTTTGAGTTGTCAAATTTGTATTTGCTTTTCAAAGAAGCAGAAATAAGTCAATTAGTTTGTTGCTTCCTTAAACCATCTGAATTGCTTCTTCTTTTCGCAAGCTGCCGTTGAGGAAGGTATTGTTGTTGGTGGAGTGTGCACTCTTTTCAAATTGGCTGCTAAAGTAGATGTGTCAAGGATACCCTGGTTGCATAAGGTAAAAGAAACGATTGACATTGCCCTCCTAATACTCGCAGCGAACACGATCCACCAATTGTGGTTCACAAACAATCATGCTGAACCATTGAACATTTCAGTTTTTTCATTCAAATTGATTGCGAAGAATGTCGGTGTCAATGACAGCATTTTTACTGAGAAGGTCAGATCTCATTTGCTAATATAAAGTTCATATATTTCTACATAGATCTGAATTGCATAAAAGATGATGTCGTACGAGGTTCTTTCTAGCTGCAAGCATGCAATCCTTCTGTTCGGTAGTACGAGGACTTGATGGTTGCTGGTATCATCGACCACACTAAAGTTTATACTGATGTAGCTACCCGACACACTTGCTTGCTTACCATTCTGAAATGGATACAATAGCGCAGTTAGGATGGGCGATGATGCAACATGTGGCATCATTTATTCTACCTTTTTTAACTGGGCGGCATTATATATTTTATAGGCAGAACAACCATTTTTCTTTTGGGAGATTTAGTCTTACTACTTTGGAATAAAGTGACCAGATCTAATCTTATTATCACCTTGCCTTTTATCCAATGTATATTTGGGATGTCCCATGTCTATTTACACCATTGCTGTCTTTTGCCAATTTATCCAATGTATGAATTATCTTATCTTTGGTCCATTTTGCAATTCTAAATGATGTATAATCTGAAAATAATATTCTCCGCTCTCTGGGCTCAAGTGATCTTCAGCTGGTCGTCCACTTGCATCTGATGGTAACAGGGTAAGATATATGCATAACTTCAATTCTTCTCTTTCATGTGCTCGGAACTTACATATTAGTTGTGTGTAAATTCATCTCAGGAATCATTTTGCGTAAAAACATTGGTTATCAAGGCCACACAGTGATTCTTCATCTGGTTGTTGGATCACAATGAGTCAATGATGTCTCACTTTTTAAAATACAATTTAAATGACATGCTATTTTGTATCGATTTAATTTATTTATTTGCAAAACATATTTTAGTGTTATACCACGTGAACTCACACTCACTTGATCAACATTTGAAACGTGCGTTGCACGTGCACGCTTACTAGTCTCCTACAAACACGCGGCGATCCGTCGCAAAGCCCACCCCAACCTCGAAGATCGGCAGAGGAGAGATCCATCCAACAATTACGATGTCCACGTCCACTAATAAGAACAGGAAGAGGGTCCGCCTCCACTCGTCGGATGGCGAGGAGTTCGAGGTGGCGGAGGAGGCCATCGGCGGCGCGTCGGCGACGATCAAGGGCATGCTGGAGGAGGAGGAGTCGATGGTGGCCACCAACAAGGTGATCCCGCTGCCCGTCACCGGCCCCATCCTGGCGCGCGTGCTCGAGTACGTCAACCGGCACTCGGACGAAGAAGACGGCGCCCTGTACCGCTACGGCCCCACCGCCGACGACCCCCTGAGGCGCTTCGATGACCAGTTTGTGCAGGTGGACCAGGACACGCTCTTCGACCTCATCGCGGCGGCCAACTATCTGGAGATGCAGGGGCTCCTGGACCTCACGTGCCGGACGGTGGCGGACCAGATGCGGGGCAAGACCACCGACGAGATCCGCACGCACTTCTACATCCGCAACGACTACACCGCCGATGAGTTGGAGGAGGTCCGTAGGGAGAACTCGTGGTGCTGGGAGTAGCTGCAATCTTGATCACTACTACGCACGTTAGGTAGGCTAGGAGACATATCAATCCATCAATACATCCACGCTTGCTTGAGACTAAATATGTTTTGGCTTGTGTTAATTTGATATATATGTTGATGCAAGCCGATTAACAACTAATCTTGATGTTATGCCGTAAAGAAGAACAGATGTTGTTCCGCCAATTGGTCTAATATCTGTCCTTGCTAATCAATTCTAATATTGTTTGCTACTCCTTCCATCCCAAAATAAGTGTCTCAACTTTATATTAACTTTAGCATAAAGTTGTACTAAATTTAATACACTTATTTTGGGACAGAGGGAGTATACGTTAAGGGAAGCGATTCCCTTCAACCGACTGATCTTGTGCGAGCGTTTGCGGCCTCCATGTCTGTAGGATGGGCTAGTGAAACGGCCGGGAGGTAATCTCACGTTCTGCAACTGGTCCATTGTTTTTGAAAGTGGTTCTGCAACTAATCCCTTGTTGACCTAAAAATAAATCTTCAACACAACCTATGATTCATAAAAGAAATGACCAATGTTGCCAAAAAAAAACTCAACATAATCTATATATGTTGCAAATGTTTCCGCAACAAGACCTTGCAAGTAGAGGAAGATGTTTGGCTGGTCGATTGTGTTAGAACCGATGGCTCGCGAGGCGGCGGATCCGTCCGGCGGCATGTAGCAACCCCCATGTGTTAATGCGTTTCCAAGTTTTCTCAGACATTATATTGTTTTGACAGAGGTAAATGTTTGGTGCCGGCAGGCCGGCTACCTCACACGCACACGTCAGCCCCACCACCGCTTTATCTACTCGAAAATGACCTGGACCATCATCTCCCACCTCCTGATCCCCCTTTTCCTCGGCCTCTTCCCTTCCCATGGCAACAAGCTGACTCCCGTCTCCCATCAATCCACCCACCCATGCTGCTACAGCTCCCCACCAAGGTGCAACCACTGGTTTGCGTTGTGGGAAGAGGGCCCTAGGTGTGTGCCCGCGACAGAGCTGCTGAGACCATGTCGGGCGCCCATGCTACAAAGGACGATGATGGAGGGTGACCACGATGGCGGCTGCAGCCAGGTGAGCGAACGGCGATGCTGGAACCACCAGCCGGTTTTGTTGCAACGGGCGAAGCAGGACCTCGAACCAACATCTCGTTTTGCTGCAACTGATAGTGAAGCTGAAAACTAGTAGTTGTTTTTGCTATAACCGTCAGCATACGGAGTTGCAACTGGCTATGGAGAAGCTGGAACCAGCTGCGAGTGGGTCTGTTGGTGGTCGTTGGCTGCGGTGGAGGAGGCGCCACCACTTATTTTTTCGCATCCAGGGACATGACCAATGCTATAAGGGGTGATTTTTACTGCAACCAACGACGATTTGTGCTGGGACCAGCGAATGTTTTTTGCTGGATCCCATATGGTCAGTGGCTTTTTTGTTGCAACACTAATGTTTTTTGGCTTCGGCCGTTGATGTATTTTGGTGCGGCAGGCACCTACCAATGATGAAGACGATGGGGGAACGGGGTTCTATGGATAGCTCGGACCGTGGCGCCACGTCTGGGTGGTCCATGGTAGGTGGCCCGCGTGCCCGCCCGGGGCCATCGTCATTGGACGGCTTCCGGCGCCCGTGAGAGCCGTTTAGCGCGCTGCCCCACGCGCGACCGCCCATCCGGACCTGCCTGATGGTGCCTTTGGGCCGGGGCGGTCAGGTCCGGTGGAGCCAGGTTAGGGTGATGCGAGCTGTCTAACATGTCTCGACGACGTTTTCCCGGGTGACCCGGCTAGGTGGGCCATAGACGGGTGGACAGCTTGCCTGCACGGGGTCACCGTCATTGTGGGGCGTCGGGCGCAGTCATGAGCGAGGCTTAGCGTGGCGTCTTCTGTAACGTCCGTCCTGGGTCGGATGATATAGGTAGGTCGTTGTGCTCTTTGCGTTCCCAGTTTGAGCGAAGTGAAGTCTATTTAAACACTGTAGAGCATGTCGTGAACGAACCTTGACATTCGAATCCCTGAAATTGATACCCTGACTTCTTCATTCCCGATTGTTTTTTACCTTCAGGCCGTATCCAAACAGAATAGGTCGGGATGAGTGAATTATGCAACACATGTTTGTGGCTCACCTGTCAGCATGAGAAAGAAATTGCGAAGTACTAATTAATAAATACTCCTACTACGTAGAAAATACCCACAGAAACCTGTCCGTTGGATGTGAAATTGCGGTCCAGATAGCAATCTCTGCTCTTCTTATGTTTCTCCCCGAGCAACCGATGCTAGTCCGTGGAGCCACCGGTGGTTACGGCGGCGGCGAGCTCCGTTCCAAGGCGATGATTTCCGCGGCGGCGGCCCAGGGTTACGGCGCGTCTCATCCTTCCTAATCTGCACTCTCCGTCCGGCAATCCCTCCGGAGGCCACTCCGTCCTCCCGAGATCCGAAGGTATCTTGCGTGATGAATTGGTTTATTGCAAGGCAAGGTTGGGGCATTCCTAATCCCTGTTGGAACAAAAATTGATGGACTCGTGCCCTAATGAAATGTGTGATCCAGATTGCAATCCCGATCTAGGGCTCCACGTTGCAAAATCCCCTTTTCTTGTTTTCCAGATTATATATTTCGTTGCCGACATCCTTGTAGTTGTAAATTATTATTAAGATGCCTATGTACACTGTAAGTGCACCGAAAATTCAGTTGTGCGATGCAATCTGGCCTTTTCTTTTTAGCTTTGGTGCCATGAACTGATTCAGGTAGAGTACTGAACTGATATATCCTACATTTAGGCAATTCAGAAGTGCTTCATGAAAGGCTGAAACAACATTGTTGTCGCAGCAAGATAATACTATTATGAAATGAGAAGTATGGCGGACATGGATTATTCCTCCATGACAAGTCTGTACTCTCTCCTGACCTGCAGATACCCTGATGGACCAACGAAGCAGTAGTGGATATACTAGCAGTCAAGAATTCTCTGTAAAAAGCAAATGCGGTTCTTCCAAGAGGATGGCGAGATCATTGGTGGCGGTGGAGCTTCACCTTCTGCCCCATGTAAGGATCGCTGTTTTCACACACTGCTAAATCTTGAGTTCAACAAGGAGTATGAATACTGATTCATGACTACTTTTAAGTTGCTGCTCGTGCTTATTGTAGGATGTGCTGCGTGATATACTGTCGCGGTTATCAATCAGAGATGTCGTGATCTCTCGTGAATGGAGACAGCTAAGGATCTGCCACCCAGACCTGGTGCTCACCCTATACACCTTCTTAGCCAGGACCCAGGATTTGTTTGTAGTTGTCACTAACCAGGAAACTGAGACTACTGAATTCATCACCAATGTGAACAATCTATTGCGCCCACTGTGGTCTACTTCTACTACAACTACGACTACGCTGGACAAGTTTGCTGTCGAATTTGGGCTTCGCAGAAAGCACCAGTATCACATTGATAGATGGGTTAACTTCGCCACCGCGTCAAGGGCTAAGCACATTGCTCTAGATTTCACAGAATTCACTTTCTTCGACTCTACGTGTTGCAAGAACATGTATATTTTCCCTCTGTGCAAATTCAGTGGTCAAAACGGCTCTTGTGTCAAGTCTCTTAATCTGGGCTACGTAAGTTTAAAACTGCCCCTCAGTTTCTGTGGTCTCACAAACCTTCAGAAACTCACGCTAAATATGGTATCCATCAGTGGAAGTGATCTCCAGTGCCTGTTGCTGAGCTGTGCTCTTCTCGAGAGTATAAGCATAGAGCGGTGCTCCTCCTCAAGTCTACGCATACGACAGGAGCTGTACCGGTTGCAGTACCTGCGTGTGCGCCATTGCAAACTGAAAATGATAGAGTTGTGTGCGTAGAGTCTTACCAAATTTGAGCTTGACGAGGATCTGACGGAAATTGTGCTCATTCAATGTTTGAAGTTGTCAGAGGCAACATTCGTGTCAAACATGAGAGAGCACTCATTTGACAACTATGGTTTCAGGTTCACCTTCACCGACCTTCCAACTGCCCTTCCTCATGTGCATAAACTATTCCTACTTTTGAATGTTGATCAGGTTTGCTCTTGAAAAGAAGAATCTCATTGTATTTCCTTTGATTTTCTCCAGCACCATAATTACATTCAGGCGCATGGTGATTTGCCACGTGCATTGGTATCAAATTAATTTATCTTGCTGAGGCCGTGCATTATTTCTGTTCCAGGTGCCAAGATTCACTGAAGCCCAGAGTAGGTTCAGCAACTTGAGGAATCTGAACATGAACCTTCTTGATTACTATTTTGATCCAGAGGATACCAGTTGGGTTTTGGGACTGGTTGATCTCTTGGAATTAGCACCTCTCTTAGCAGAAATGGAACTGCATGTAAGTGAGCCAAACATTAATTATGGTACTCCCTCCAATCCATATTAATAGTCACAACTTTAGTACGTAGAGTACAAAGTTGTACTAAAGCTGCGAAAATTAACATGGATCGGAGACAGTAACATTTTGTGCTATTATGTTTGATCTCGACACTAGAACATATATGTATATTGAAATGAATGGATATATGCACGCAAATTATTACGAATGGTCCTACATGTTGGCTTCCTGAACCGAAGATGGTGAGAGCTGTGCAGGGGCCTCTACATGGTCACCTCAGAAGTGTCCACATGTCGGGAATTTGTCACGTATTCGGGCTACTTGAGCTGGCACTCTACATCCTCGGGAATGCTACTGTGCTTGAACATATGGTAATATATCCAGTGGTACATGCCAATGGATTTAACGATGATATCCATTCGTTCAGCGAGCCTGTTAATGTTGACGAGTGGGACAATTACTACGTCGGAGGCGAGGGTGACTGCAAAACAACACCTTGGCAGAGATGAGTTCCGCCATATCCTCACCTTTCTATGAATATAAATAGTGCCAGACCTGGTGACACGATGATTGATCGATCCGCTCGGCGTGGTAATCCATCAGGATCTTTTCGTTTTCACTCCCTTTGAAGCTTTCTGAGATCTTGCACGACTCGGTTGGAAGGGAGAGCCAGACACGTACAAGCTGAACGCTGCATGAAATTTCAATTGTGTACTCCGGACTTTGCTTGCAATCTGGATTGTTTTTCTGCTTTCAGCCTATGTCCTCTTCTTTGGCACTGGTACTAAGAGCAGAAGGCGGGTACTAGTAATGAACTGGCCTTTTCCCTTTCTGAAATTCTGTGATTGTTATTGTCCGTTTCTATTTATCAAACCAAAAACTACGCGTGAAATGTATTGATCTGTTCATTGATCACCCGTCTCATCTAGTATGCGTATAGATGTGGGTCGGCAAAGGGCAAGAGGAAGGTACACTGGAAGAATTGGGATCATCTCATGCAGCCCAAGGACAGGGGGGGTATTGGCTTTCGTGATTTCAGGTTGTTTGATCAAGCTCTGTTGGCTAGGCAGGCGTGGAGGCTACTAACCAAGCCTGATAGCCTTTGTGCCAGGGTCTTAAAGGCACGTTATTATCCGGATGGTAAACTGGAAGATACAGTCTTTGCTGGAAACGGTTCATCTTCATGGCAAGCTATATGTCATGGTCTGGAGCTGTTGAAAAAAGGGCTGCTGTGGAGAGTTGGAAACGGTGCAAGCATAAGGGTTTGGAGAGACAGCTGGATCCCGAGACCCTTCTCTTATAAACCGATTTCTCCGCAAGGACAATGCCGCATCCGATTCGTCTCTGGGTTTCTGAACCCTAATGGGTCGTGGAATATTGAGCTCCTTCAGAACTACTTTGTGGATGCAGATGTGCATGAGATATTGAAGATTCGCGCCTCTCCTAGAATGGAGGGAGATGTCATTGCATGGGGCCCTGGGCGGCATGGATTTTTTTTCTGTCAAATCAGCATATGAATTGGCCTTTGACGAGGAGCATCGTAGTACTGCGACTGCATCCAGCACATCGCCTTCAGGGAGCTGTGCATGCTGGGATTTCATCTGGAAGTGTGAAGCCCCCCCAACTGTCAAGCACTTTGCATGGCGCATGGCAATCGATGCACTTCCTACCTGGCAGAGGAAATATCGCATTGGGCTGGAGACTAGTGGTTTATGCCCAGTGTGTGGGACTGAAGAGGAGGATAATTTCCATCCGTTTGTCCGATGCCAATTCGGTCGTGATCTGTTTCTGGCCATGGCCAAGGTATGGCTGCTTCCCGACATCGCATCTATGTTGAATAATGGCAAGGAATGGCTGCTACACGTTCTGAGTCCTCTTACTAATCTTGAGCGCACAATGATACTAATGATCTTTTGGAGAAGTTGGTTTGTCCGGAATGAGCTCACTCATGCTAAGCCTGCCCCGCCGATGGAAGCCTCCGTACGCTTTCTGCAAAGTTACTTGGAGTCTTTGATTGGTATCAAGCAAAACCCACAAGCTGATCTTACCAAGGGAAAATCATATGTTGAATGGCGAATGCCAAGGAAGAAGGGGAGTAGTGCTGGAGTGCAGGAGGAACGAAGATGGACGAAGCCAAACCTGGGGTGGTGCAAGTTGAACACGGATGGATCCTTTTCTGTATCAGGTGAAGCTGGGGCGGGTATGATCTTGCATGATCATATGGGCGCGATCAATTATTCCGCTTGCAGGGTGTTGTATTCGTGCAGAGACCCCCTCGAGACGGAGCTGTGCGCGTGTATGAAGGGCTTGTCCTTGGCGATACAACGATGTGACGTGCCGATAGCGTTGGAGCTGGATTCTCTTGAAGCGGTCACTCTTATATCAAGATCGGGAACGGATCGCTCGGTTTACTCTTCAACTGTTAGAGAAATTAAGTACTTATTGGGTCTAAGAAAAACATGTATTTCCAACTCAGAATAAAGCTAGTGATAGCTTAGCTAGTTTTGCTAGAACCCAAGGTAGAACCATGACTTGGTTAGGAGGTGGTCCAGTTGAGGTCGTGGAAATAGCATCGGATGATTGTAAGGACCTTGTGATTGAGTAATACAATGCTATTTCACCCGCAAAAAAAAGTATGCGTATAGATGTCAGTATGTATGAAGTGAATCAATTAAGAGTGATGCAGAAGCAGCACTGGCGAGCTTCAGTCTCCTTCCTTTTGGATGCCTTCAGGAATACTCCCTCTGTCCGGAATTACTTGTCGCAGAAATGGGTAAAAATGGATGTATTTAGAACTAAAATATGTCTAAATACGTCTAATTGTGGACGGAAGGAGTAAATAAGAACTAGTCAGAAGGGAGGCATGTACAGCCGAATGATTAGAAACATAGGCAGTTGGTAGGTGCACTAAAATTCAGCTGCAGCAGCACTTTTGGGTGCGATCTGGATTTTGTTCTTTTTGGCTTTGGTACTATGAACATAAGCACGTACGGATGAACCGATATGTGTACTCTTTCGTTAATGGAGTCCGGGGATTTTGATCTCTTTTATGCAGACAAAAAGTGCATGGAAATTATTGATTGATTCTCATCTATGGGTCTATTAATGGCTGTATAGCTCTTATCCAGTCGCCGGCTCTTTGTTGCATCGTTGCAGGTTCGTTTGGTAGTTGTGGTTGGTTTCTATTTTGTCCTTCGTTGAATTTAGTTACTTTAGTCCTTTAGGGGAGAGTTAAAGGAAGCAACTTCATATAGTTGAAATTAAGCTATGATGCTTTTAGCTTGTTATATATATTATATTTGATAGAAAACAAAATCCAAAAAAATGGACAATCTACAGCTTTGAATATGCGCTTACAAAACGCAAACCCTAAGAAGATTAATTAAAATACATGCACTGCCAGCTCTTTGTTGCATCATTGCAGGTTCGCTTGGTAGTTGTGGTTGGTTTTTATTTTGCTCTTCATTGAACTTAGTTACTTTAATCCTTTAGGAGAGAGTTAAATGGAAGCAACTTCATACACTTGAAATTGAACTATGATGCTTTAGGTTGTCATATATTATATATTTGATAGAGAACAAAATCCAAAAAAAGGACAATCTACAACTTAGAATATGGGCTTACAAAACCCAAACCCTAAAAAGATTAATTAAATACAAGCACCGCCAGATCATTGCAGGTTCGCTTGGTAGTTGTCGTTGGATTTCTTTTGTTTAGTTACTTTAGTCTTTAGGAGAGAGCTAAATGGAAAATTGAGCTATGATGCTTTAGGTCGTTATATATTATATATTTAATAGAAAACAAAATTTAAAAAAGAGCAATCTGCAACTTAGAATATGGACTTACAAAACCAAAGCCCTAAAAAGATTAATTAAAGACAAGCACCACAGATCATTGCCCAAATCCTCTGTGTCCCTCTCTCTGTCTCGTCTTCTCTTCCCCTCTCTTTGTCCTCTCTCATACTCGCCTGCTATCTCTATCTCCTTGCTTCTCTTTGTTTCTCTGATCTCGTATGCTTGATGATTGGTATTTGTATGCTAATTTGATGTGTGCTAGTGAAATTTTTGGATGATTGTTTTGTATGGAGTACAAGTTGTATGATTGATGGCCGCTTAGTACAATTTTTGTAGCGGTATAGATTGATGGCTTAGAATTTTGGTATGTTTACACATGGATGTTGTAGATGGTAAAAGTGAAGGCACCAAAAACTATTGATGCCAATAACAAGCCGAAAAGAACTGTCTCTTAGCCTTGTATGCATATGGTTTTAATTTTAGTTAGCTTAGCTAGCTTAATAGTTTACTTTCCTTAGATTTTTTATTGAACTGTTAAACCATTAGTAAGTTTAAACGGAGCCGTTTACATCCCTATGAGTAGACCTGAGCATTGGCAGGCCGACCCGACTTTAGTTAGCTTAGCTAGCTTAATAGTTTGTTTTTCTTAGATTCTTTATTAAACTGTTAGATTATTAGTGGGTGTAAACGGGGCCGTTTACATCCCTATGAGTAGACGTGAGCATTAGCAACCCAACATGAGCCTGACCAAGAAAACCAAAGTCGGGTTGCCATTGGGGCCGGGCTTGGGCTTTGTTTTGCAGCCCGAAAGGTAGTTCGTGCTGGGTTCGGGCTTCTCTTTTCCTGTATTTCAGGTCGGGCTTTCGGGTTTCGGGCCTGGCTTGCACGTGCATATACAATAAAAAAATATGTTCACAGACTTTTGGCTTGATTTCATGCTGGGTTCGGGTTTGAAAACAGCGCGTATTTCGGGCTTCAGGCCGGGCTCGGGCTTGATACAAAAAGGTTGGGCTTTTACATGCCCGGCCCGGCCCGGCCCGACGTTTGCCCAAGTTTACTTTTGAGCATTACTGCCGTCATCAGTCGTATCGAACCTGTTTTATTTTTGACACTGTTAATTAACAGGAAAAAAAGTGTAGCACACGCGCAGAAAAAAAGAGTGAACGGCGGCGACCGACTCCGGCGCCGCGAATCACCACCACCACCCGTTGACTCCGGCGATGCCGCCCCCTTTCCTCCTCCCCGTCCTCCTCCTCGTGCTTCCCCCCTCCCCGCAGGCCGCCGCCGCCGCCGAGGACATCTGCATCGTCGGCAGCGGCATCTCGGGCGCCTCCACGGCCTTCTTCCTCACCAACTACACCGCCCCCTACCCGGCCCCGCAGCTCCGCGTCTTCGAGCGCCGTGACAGGGTCGGCGGCCGCCTCGCCACCGTCACCGTCGCCGGCGAAGTCTTCGAGGCCGGCGGCTCCATCATCCACCCGCGCAACCTCCACGTGCGCCGCTTCGCCGACCTCCTCGGCCTCACCGCCAAGACCGGCGGCGACGACGACGAGGACTGGCTCGGGATCTGGGACGGCGCCCGCTTCGTCTTCAAGACTCTCCGCCCGCCCCCGCCGGGGAGCTCCTGGCTGCGCCGCAAGCTCCACGGCCTCGCCAACTCGCTCCTGCTGCTCAGGCGATATGGTCTCTCTCTGCTCAGGATGGACAGCTTCGTGCAGGTTCATTCACCCTCTTCCTACTACTACTCCATTAGTGATTATCTGTTCTAGCAAAAACTTCACATTCGCAAATTAGATTATGGGCCTTCTGTTCTGGGAATTTATGGTACAAGTTCAGTTAAACTTGATTACTGTGGCCCTTTGAGATCTCAGCAAACAATTCTAGTCTGCTTGATAGTTTGACTTGTAGTTTTAGTGTTATCTTTATGTGGACATGATTGCGTCCTTTACCTTATAAACTGGCTCTGCTTTTCATTTTACCTCTTTCTCAGTTGGGATGAAATGGTGCGCATGTTCTCTAGGTTTCAGTAATCATATGGTGAAGTGCATTGAATTAATACTCACACATTGCTATGCAGGAAATGTTGCAAAAGTTTATGCTTTACTACAACGGATTCGAGTCCCGGCCTGTGTTCGACAACGTTGAGGAGATGCTCAAATGGTCAGGCCTCTATGGGCTCACTCGCAGGACCCTAGAGGAGGAGCTCATTGATGCCGGGCTGAATACTCAGACCATATCAGAGCTTGTCACTGTATGTTTCATTTCCTTCTTTCATCTAAACTGATAACTCACAGTTTTCTATGTTAGCAATATTTCTGAGCTATTCTAAATAATCAGCCTCTCTGCATTGCACTTTGCAGGGGTAAGACTAGGTTCCTATAATCCCTCCCCAGACCCCACCTTGTGTGGGAGCTTCTATGCACTGGGTCTGTCCTTTCTATGCTCCAATAGTTGCGTTTACTGGAATATATGTTAACCCACATTTCGGTGATATCCACCTTCCACTTTTTTTCTGTATATCTGTTTGGCTTCAAGACTATTATCTTAAATATAGGTTGTAGCACTCTAGGACTAATGAAGAATTAATATATGTTAACCCGCATTTCAGTTAATAACCACCTTTCCACTTTCATCCTGTATATCTATTTGGCTTCAAGACTATTATTATCTTCAGAAGACCTTACTAGCAAAACATATTGTAAATGGTATATTGGTCAGGACTAATTTGCTGATATGTGGCTGGAAGATCTAGCATATACCATTACAGTTGGAAAATCTTAATTCAGTAGCTTCTGAAAAAACCTCAGTCTCCTGCTGATAACTATGTTCCTGATGTTATGCCCCCTTGTCGGCCCCGGACAGGTAATAACAAGGATCAACTATGGACAAAGCACGAGCATAAGTGGTCTAGCGGGCGCTGTGTCTTTAGCTGGCTCCGAGTCTGGACTGTGGTCTATCAAAGGAGGCAACTGGCAGCTAGCTGCTGGGTTGCTCAAGACTGCTAACGCCACTCTGCATCTCCAAGAAGGCATAGAGTCAATCTCTGATGCAGGGGATTACTATGTTCTGAAATCGAATAAAGGTCATGAGTATAACTGCACGGTGACGGTTGTTGCAACGCCCCTCGATGAGGTGAACATTACGTTTATCCCTCCGATCTCTATTCCACCAAGGAAGATGCAGCATACCCATACAACCTTCGTCAGAGGCCTCTTGGACCCTGTAAGTGTTGTTTGCACTTCATTCCTTCCTGTAGCCTATTGTTTTGAAGCACTAAACTTGTCTAGTCTTGGTTAGTTACCACGAGAAAGAAAACCACTTACCTGTGCTGTCTTTTATGTTTCCATGTAGAAATTCTTTGGTCTGAGTTCCGTGTCCGACATTCCAGAGCTGATAGGAACCATGGAGCTCCCTGATATCCCCTTCTCGTGCATCTCAGTTCGGAAGAAGCACGGCGAACATGACATGACTTACAAAATTTTCTCACGTGTGAAGCTGGAGGATGCTTTGTTGGATCAGATGTTCAGGTTAGAGCTTGAATATAAACAAAATTTCCATTTAGTTGTTAAAGTAGACATGGCTAGGCTATTTTGGTGCCAGCATGATATCTTCTTCCTTGAAGAGCTGGTATCTTTTTTATGCAAAAAAAAATAGGTGTTATCTTATCTGTGGCAATGCACAATGTACAACAGCACAAGGGAGGAGACCATCCGGATAGACTGGCCTGCTTACCCCCATTACCAGGCCCCGGAGGATTTCGCACCGATCATACTGGACGGCAGGCACCTGTACTACGTGAACACCTTTGAGAGCGCGGCGAGTGCCATGGAGACAGGGGCCGTCGCCGCGGAGAATGTGGCGAGGCTCATCATCTCGAGGCTGCCTCTCGGGTTACGAGCCGGGCTCTCGTCGGCGGCGGTACCTGAGCCTCATATTGAGTCATCTGCCGGCGAGGAGGAAGGTCCCCGGCGTGTGGATCTGTGAGTGGATGTGGAAGATGCTTACTAGTTTTGATGCCTGGGATCACTGCAGTTTTCTTTCAGTACCAGTTGTTCCCTCATGTTTCCCTCGGTGACATCAATTGCATTCTGGCTGTGGATGAATGTAGAGTGTAGGATGAAATTCAATTTTACAGATTCAGGAGCTGTTGTGCATCCACTATGTAATACTCTGCGAAAATACATCACCAGTACATCACCTTGGTTATACCATGTGCCGAGGCATGTATTTTCCACATTGTCAACACACAGCATTGTGTAGACAATTGATGCTACTGTGTATTAGACCCAATGAATGTATACAGAAATGAAAGTGGGAGTATATTTTTTATTAGCCTTGGACCCTATTTTTGTAACCCTACGGCGTGAATGATTTTGTTTCAAATTTTCATAAACTGTATTTTTGTCTACTCCCTCCAAGTAGAGGCAGAGGGCAGAAGAGTACTCTTCCATTCTGCTTGGTTCTCCCTTGCATTATGCTTGCCTGGCTTGGATCTGCCGCGGACGACTAGTTACCTAACCAAACAAAGAAATGGGGAATGATTTGACTGATCTTGCTCAGGTCACCTACATGTTCTGGAAGCCTTTTGTCGGCGAATAGTCTTCTTCAGGGTGCCCACGGCCCTGCAGGTATGTAACTCTGCTTTTCCTCTCCTGTTCCATTCATCTTTTACTTTACAATCTGATGCTACATTTCACTGTTTATTATGGCATCTCTTCCTACAGAATTACAGCATTAATAAAGATGTTATGTTTATTAACAGGGTAATCAACTACATCTGTTGTACTGCTATGTACTAACTGATAGCCGACAGTCCATGCATTTGGCTGTATGACTGCTTCCAGTTGTTTTTCCTAGAAATTGTTTGGGAACTAGTACTAATCATTCTGATGCTTGTGGTGACAGAGGATCTCCTCCTATCCGCAACATTGTTGGGACTTGGGAGATACATGATCTCCTTCACAAGATCATCCCTCCAATAGCCAAGGCGAAGAGCTTCGATGATGACCAGAGTTGCCGAACACGCCATATGATGCTATCGAGCTATGTTGGGCCTCGAGCCCTTAATATGTACTGTAATTCTGTGAGACCTTCCTTTCCAGTGTGACGTAGCGCTGTCTGTGTAGTGACATAGTCCCGGGTAGAACTGAATGGTGACTTTGTAGCTGTTGTCACTCACCCCTGGGCTGTCAGGTGTTGAGCCTACTTGTTGGTAGAACCTGCAAAATGTACCTAAAGGTTAACCCTAGCTGTCAAACCTTATTGGTAATGTTTGCATAATTTCTTAGCAATTAATTTAGGACCCTAATAGCTGGGACACATCAGCTGGGGGTTACCCTTCAACGAACATTTGTGTGTTCATGAAGGTGCCCTCCAGCGAACATTTCAGGCCGTTCGCTCTAGGGAGGGCAAGAGCGAATCCCCCATTGGCCCAGTTTACTATTTTTTAATAAACATAACCATGACAAAAAATACATATTTTTCTCATAAAAAGAGAGAAACATAAAAATGTATACTTTCCATGATATGAAAATATGAAAAATACTTTACAAAAAGCTTTGCCAATTTATAAATTTACAGAAATTGTATGATTAAGATAAAAATGTCAATAAAAATAAAAATCTTAAAAAATTCCATGTCAGTGATTTTTTTTTAAAAAAAATTGATGCCAATAAAAGTAAAATTGACACCCTCTAAAATAATAAAACTGCCATCTTGGTAATAATAAAAATGCCATGCCAATAATAATAAAAATCGCAGGCTCTCAATAATAAAACTGCCATCCAGTTAATCATAAAACTGACATCCTTGTAATAATAAAAATGCCATGTTATTAATAAATATAAAGGCCACGCTCTAACTCATACATTTTTCATTCTCTTAAAAATGAATATATCATGCTATTTTATTTTAAAATGTCATGCTTTTAGTAATTAAATTGCCATCCTCTTAATGATAAAATTATATGTTATTAATTATTAAAATGCCTTGCGCTTAGTAATTAAAATTGCGATGTAAGAAAGCAAAATAGCAATTCCGAAATTGCCTTGAATAAGTGATAATTTCCCAAAAGCTTGCCATGTAAGGCATTACAAAAAAAGACCTAGGAATTTCCATGCTACATATAATAAAAATGCACATGCAAGTTTTTTTAAAAAAACCCTATGAAATAGGGATTTTTTGCTCTTTCAAAAATGGGAAAAATTCTGGATTTTGGTTTTTTTGTAGGAAAAAATGAATAATTTAGAAGAATTTAGCTTCAAATACATATAAACAAGTTCAGTACATGTAATTCACAAAACCTGCTTCAGTCCAACTGGTAGAGCCTGCGGGTCTCCCATAGGAGGTCTGGAGTTTGAGTTCCCTGATCGCACACCTTGCACAAATTTTTTGGAAGAAAAAAAGCGAGCGTTCGCTAGGGAACACTTTACAGCGAACGACGTCAGCAGATCTACGTGGCGTTCGCCCTGCGCCAAGATCCGTGCATCGGTAGGGAAGGCGTTCGCCTGGGTTGGCCTCCGATGATCGTTCGCCAAATTTAATTTCCGTTAATTAATAGGACATTTTTCTCCATTATACGAGATGTTAATATCTTTTTATATAAAATGGAGTTAAATCTTGACCTCCATATACTTTTAGAGCCATGGAACCATTACATCTAAAGCTAATCCATTGTATATAATATAAGTGCTTCCCATATAATAATATGTAGGTAATGCCTTGTGTGATTCATGTTGGATGATGTAGACGAAATATAATTAGTCCCTCTACTCATCACAAGTCCCATAATTTACAACCAAAATCATAGCAAGATCTATAAAACACATGCAAGGAACGGATTCAAGCTTTGGTACTGGTAGATGCAGAGAAGCAAGCAGAGTAGTGTGAGGAGGAAGACAGCAATGCGGACCGCGCGGCGGCCCTGAGCGTGAGGCTGCAGCGGACGCGGAGCACGGCGTAGCCGAGCACCCGGTAGAAGGCGACGAAGCCGACCATGACCGCCACGTTCCTCCACCGGCACTCCTCCCCGATCCCCTCCCGCCGGAGCACCTCGTCGCCGGTCGCCACGCACACCCCCATCGCCCTTGCCGCGCACTTGCCGCCGAACTCGTTCAGCAGCAGCGCCTCGAACGGCCACTTGAAGAGCGACAGGTAGTGCATCGGCACCCAGTACGCCGGCATCGCCGACCGCCGGATGAAGTAGCCGGAGAAGAGGAAGAAGGAGCCCATCACGCCCTGCACCGCCGCGTTCCCCACTACGAAGTCCGGCGCCGCCGCCGCGAAGCACGCCACCACCGAGTTGGCCGTGTAGAGGACCAGCCAGATGAGGAGCAGGAAGTAGAAGAATGCCGGCGCCGTGCGGCGCAGCCCCGTCAGCCAGTACGCCGGCGCCGCGAACACCGCCGCCAGCACCAGCTGGAACGGCAGGAACACCAGGGCGTTCGCCACTGCGTAGGCGGACACGCGGTAGGCGCCCGATGAGGTCTCCTTGGCCAGGATCTCCCGCTCCTGCAGGAACACCGGCAGCGCCTCCGTCGTGGACGAGAGCAGGAAGGTGAGGAGGAACGCGAAGAGGCCGACCCGCTCCGCCACCTTGTCTTCGGCGAGGTCGTAGAAGATGGAGCCGAGGGCGAGCCCGGCGACGAGCATGCACACGGTGCGGCACGCGAAGAGCTGCCGCGTCCGCGCCACGTTCTTGAAGAAGCGCTGCGACAGCACCGCCACCTCGACCGGCCACGAGTTGGCGTACTGGTGTTGCCCATTGCTGTTTCCACCGGCGGCGAGCGTGCTGGAGGAGTCGTCCTCGGCTTGGGCCTGGAGCTTGTGCTGCTGGAAGAGCTGCTGCAGCGTGCACCGGCGGTCGCGCTGCTGCTGCTGCTGGAGGTGGAGGTGGAGGCGGAGCTCGTCCACGGAGTCGATGGCGAACTCGACGGCGTCCACGTGCGGGGGCAGGTGGAGGCCGGCGCCGGTGAGCAGGGCGTGGAGCTCGTCGACGGAGCCGTGGTGGAGCACGGAGCCCGCGGCGAGCAGGAGCACGGCGTCGAACATCTTGACAATGCGCGCGCCGGGCTGGTGGATGCTGAGCACCACGGTGCGGCCCCGCGACTCGGCCATTGCCCGCAGCGCGCCGACGATCTGGAGCGCGGACGCGCTGTCGAGGCCGGAGGTGGGCTCGTCGAGCACCAGCACGGCGGGGTCGCGCACGGCCTCGACACCGATGGACACGCGGCGCCGCTCGCCTCCGGAGAGGTCCTTGACCCTGGCGTCGGCGACGCGGGCCAGGGCGAGGTCGTCGACGAGCGCGTCAACCGCGGCGGCGTCGTACGCGTCTGGGCCGAGGCGGAGGCGCGCGCTGAAATGGAGCGTCTCGCGCACGGTAAGCAGCGGGAAGAGGACGTCGCGCTGGGTGACGTAGCCGCAGAGGCGGCGCAGGGCGGCGGCGTCGACAGGGGAGCCATTGACGCGGAGGTCAGTAGGACTGGACGAGCTGGGCTCAAGGCGGCCGGAGAGGATCTCGAGCAGCGTGGACTTGCCGGCGCCGCTGGGGCCGACGATGGCGAGCAGCTCGCCAGGGCGGGCGCGGCAGCTGACGTTGCGGAGCACGAGGCGGCACCGGCTGCTGCGGCTGACCGGCGGAGGCGCAGGCGCAGCGGGGTCGCCGGCGGCGTCGAGGAGGAGGTCGTCGGGCCTGCTCCATATCTTGAGCGGGTGAGGCCGGGCGGAGACGGTGATGTGGTAGTTGATGCCCACGGCCTCCACCTCGCACCTGCAGCTTTCTACCCCGCCGCCGCTCTTCATGGATTCGCTCGCCAGCTCGTCGTCTTCCTGGATGGTCGCTAGTAAAGGTGGTGCTTCACCTGCCGGATGCATGGAAGACGATGAGCTTCGTGGTCGCTGGCTTTATCGTTTGCGTTGGCGTCTGCTTAAGTGAAGCTTGGATGATTGGGCTTGGCTGAGCTTAGTTTGGCTTGCTCGGTGGGTGTACATGCATGGCCATGGGAGTGTGAGCTTGGAGTGGAGTGGCACATGATGATACCATGTATACGTGCTGGTCTTCTTGGAAGGTGGCGGGCAGCCACGGCTGACGATTTGACCACTATGCCCCTGTCTCTGTATTCTCCAAGTTTCTTTTTCCCAATGAGAGTGTATACCCTCTCGCCTTCTTTTATCCACCTTTCAACGTGTTAGATTCGTGCATTTTATTTTAGTGATATATAGTGAAACATTTGATAGACTAGACTTTCAAACAAAAAAGAAATTCCCAAGGAGACGCATCAACGCTAACCCTGCTTTGCCATAGGAATTTTTAGAAGCATCGCAACAATGTGAATTGCTCGTGAGAACGCCTACATTTGACGGGTGCGGCTAACGGCGGCAGCTGAACCCATCAAACAGAGGGGGCAACCATGACACGGCGTTGTGATGTACTCCCTTGCTTGTGGTGTCCACTTTCTATTCACGTTGATCTCTCTTACAAACATTTGCCTTCTGGGTTATTGAGCATTAAAACAAACAAAGCCATGGTTCTCTTTTGTGCGCAATGACGGAGGGTAATTAGCTGGTGACCTACCGGGTAGCGATTTTATGAATTTCCACTCAATAATACATCAAATTCAGTGATTTGGAATCGACAAACCACACACATTTTAGGGATAAAACAAAAGTATGCCACTCAAACACATGTATTTTTTGTTCATTGCACCTAAGCTGAGGTAGCTACATTAATAGAGAACAAATACACCGTGTTCAATGTTCATCCATGAAACAATGCATCACCAACTAACTTTTTGTTGGCGTCAGATACTTTTCGATGTGAAGTCGTGGACCTAGGTAAGAGTCATGACGGCACGATCTCGGAGTTTCTGCAATAGAAGTGTCAACAATGTTTTCAACGATGAATTTGGGATTCTCGGCTGCTATGTGTGGGGTGGGTTGTTGGGGGCTTGGAAGAGAATTGCGACGTTCTCTGCATATGTAAGATCAGAGGGGGGAAGGTCGCGGCAAATATGGGCATATGAGGGAGGATACCCAATGCAAGGTTACATAATGTTTTTGTGCTCTGGAATCGTGTGATGGATATTTAGGATTTAATGATAAAAGGTAGATATAGGGAGATTTCAGTTTACAAACGCCCCAAGTTTAATCTCTTGTGGGTTAAAAATATCACGGTCTTTCTATCCATCAACTGCTTTTTTTGTTTTGCGGAAACACCGATTGGCTAAGGTAGACAGAGAGATGGATGTACACAAGATCGTTCCAGTCGGCAAGCAAAAGAGGTACAGTACATATGCGTCGTACGGTCCCTCCCCTGGCGGGTGGTCCTTCCCCTCTGGCCTGATTTCGGTTGGCTGCTCATGCAAATATATTTGATTTCCGGTTGGGGACACCGGCCGGCCGGGTCACATGCATGCACGAGTCGTTGGTCGCTGGATTTGGAGGCATGCAGCAGGTATATCTCAAAGTAAAGCAGTTACAGCTACAACTATTTGAAAATACATGCATGATATTTAGTTTCTGCAGCACAAAAACATTATGCTTTATGCTTTTCAGCTCTCCGCCGTACCAGTACCACCATGCATGCATCTTGTTTCTTTTTTGCTTGACTTTCTATTTCTCCAACCACAAACTACTGCCTGCTCCCAATTTTGCATGCCGTCGATTCGCTGGAGCTGTGAGATCGATCGAGAGATGCCCACATTGGCAACGCCAAGATAATAAGACACTACATCTGTCCTGTCCTGGTTTATTGGTCCCTTTATATTTTGTGTGCCAAATTTTGACCAAAGATTTAATTAACAAAATGTTAATTCATGTCAAAAATTTATATTTGTTGAATTTGTATTTGAACATAATTTTTTATAATATTATTTCTTATGACATGCATTTACATTTTATTAGTTAAATATTTGTTCAAAATTTTACATAAAATACAATAAGGACTGATAAACCCGGACGAGATAGTACTAGTTGGTATTTTAGCTGCGTAGTCATGCATGCATTTTGGCAGCAGTGTACGTACTAATAATCAATAATCAAGGAAGCGCCTCTGCCTGGAATTTATTTTTGGCATCGGTGATTTTTTTTCTCATCCATCCGATCAGCGTCTCATGTTCCATGATCTTTCTGCTTCCCCCTAGTTGTCTTCCTCCTTCAGCCACGATCCAGCCCAACTTCCCTCTGATGCCGGTCATGCATTGCTGCCATGCCAATTAGTGGTAGTAGCACGTACGGACACATAGAGATCGAATAAAATCATCAATCGGTGGAGATAAAAATGGATATGATATACACACATGGATGCATGCACAGCGGTGCCGGCCGGGAATCATCGATCGATCTACTGTGGACTCCCGTGCATCCGATCCGATCGAGCAACGTGAGCAAACAGGCACAGATCAATTAACTATAGACTGATCGCGATTTTCTTTTCTGAACGCTGATCGCGAAAATGATAATGAGCAAACAGGCACAGATCAATCTCTAGAAACCTGTGGTCGATGCATCATGCATGGCTAGCTTTCACCTTTGAAGCAACTCCCAAGACTTGCAAGACATGCATGCATGGATTTCTTGGCTTGGAGGAAGATCTAATTCGTGGCCACGAAGAGTTCAACTCCACAGTAGGAGAAGTCGAATTCGTGGCCAGCAAGAGCCTGAGACGTCCACCGATCAAATCATCTAGCTAGTGAAGTGAGAGAAAGTAGCTAGCTAGGTAGAGCTAGAACGGTGCCAAAGCATCCATGTCCACTCCATTTGGCCTGGCCGCCGGCCGGTTGGCAGCTAGAGTTTTGTCACGGAAGAAAAACCTCTCAAATAGGTTGATTGGGAGCGTGCATGTCCACGGATGGATGGATGGATGGATGTACTCCCGCATGCACAAACCTGTACGTACGTTGCAGCCCTATAGCAAACGGCACCAACAGTTTAGACGGTTAGCGGCTAATGACGTGTGTGTGTGTGCGCGCGCGCGCCTGCCGGGCGGGTGGGACGGTCCTTTTCATAGGTCTCTTTTGGTTCATAGGATAGGATTATCATAGGAATATAAATTTTGTAGGAAATGAGATGACATGTATCTCAAATCCTATGAGTAGAAATAGGAAACAAGATGTCATTTAATTGACACCAAAGAAAATTTTCCATTGAGTCTAGACTTTTTTTTTATTTTTCTATAAAATGTGAAGGATAGGAACCAATCCTATGTAGAAATAGGAATCCATTCCTATGAACCAAAGGACTTTAAAGGAAAAAAATTTATAAGAATCCTATTCTTTATAATTTCTATGAAATTCCTCTAAATCAGAGGAGGCCTCACTGGGCGTGTGATGCAATCATGCCAATGTATTTCTGGCTGGGCGTACCGTGTACGTACGTACGCACTGGATGGACGGATCACGTGAGTTGTCGTCGTTCCTTAGTTTTAATTTCCTACTTTCTACCCACAAACAAACTACTGCTTCCCCGAAAGTGCATTCTCAGGCATGTGAGCATGCAGTGCAGAGACCAGCGCTGCATGCATGCAAGTCCTGCGGCAGTTGTTAGCTAGCAAAGGGGGTGTTTGTTTTCAGAGATTTTTTTGTGTAGGGAATTTTTTTTATCAAATGGGAGGGACATTTTTGGGGCTAAACTAGGCATTTGAGACTAAATGAAAAAGACTCTCAAGAAGAGTCTTTTTAGGACTTTTTCAACAATGCCCCTCCATGCACCCATTGGCCCGCCCTCCATTTTTTTTAGTCTGCATATAAAATTTGGTCAAAATCAAACTTTGTTAACTTTGATTAAGTTTATAGAAAAAATGTCAAGATTCACAATATAAAATCAATATTGTTAGATGCATCATGAAATTAATTTTCATACCACATAGATTTAGTATTGTAGATGTTGATATTTTTTCTATAAAATTGATCAAACTTTACAAACTTTGACTTTAACAAAATCTTATATACAGACTAAAAAAACGGAGGGAGTACTACTACTATAAGAAAATTAAAGCGATCAAGAGAAAGGACTAATCGCAGCTACTTGATCATCTGCATGTAGTTTTGTACGTACTAACCTAACATGTAATGCATGTGCATGTACGTAAATATCTGCACATCCAGTCCTCCGGCTGCTAGATACTCCTTGCTGGCTGGCCAGTTAATGGCAGTACGTAGGTACATAGAGTCGAGACAGACAGATTGAAATGATGATTAACTATATATTCGTGGAGATACGCATGGCATGCAGGATCAACCGTCTATACATTATCAACCGATGACAGACACAGTGGGCTTGCCATGCACATGCATGCATGCAAGCATCCTGTGGGTGTGCCCACTGCAAAGTCAAGCGAGGCCCGGTTGCTGCATGCATTGCGTGGGTCCAACCAAGCCTCAAGCTTTCTTTTCCCGTCTCCAAAAGATTATCAGTGGCACCAAAACATGTACGTACGTCACTGTGATCGATCCATGGGTACGTTACGTGTGTGGATCATTGTTTATTTGCCATCTACTGTCATGGTTTAGGTTTGGTACCTGCCGTTTTAGGATTCTAGCTCGCTCGAGAAACTAGGCTATCTTGTGGTCGACGATCCCCGGTTGCATGCGTTTGCTCTCTGAGTGAGTGGGAGGAGAGATCAAATTCGTGGCCGGGAAGAGTTTGTCGTCAGGTTGAAGATGATCAGATTGGTGGTGGAGGTCGATCTGTCGACCATGCGCTAGAGCGGCGCCAAAGCATCCATGTCCACTTGACCTGGCCGCCGGTTGGCAGCTAGCCTCCCGTGACCCCTCCATGCACCATCAGATCATATGATCCATCCCTCCCGTGACCCTCCACCCCACCCCAGCTCCACTCTGTCTGTCTGTATACTTCTTTTCTTTAATTTCCAGCTTGCTTGTCTCCTTTCTCTACGTACGTACGTAGTATATTCATACTCTCCTGCCAGTAAGTTTCATATATCCAACCTACGTACGTATGCTCCTACTCCACATGACCAGCTAGGAGCTAGCTGCCAGCTCATCCTTATTTTTGCGTACAATTGTGATAGGGAATTACTAATAGCTAAGGCACAAACAATTTGGATTATCCCTTGCACCAAATTCTAGCTAGCCGGCTTTCATTTTATGAAACAGGATTTTGATTACTTCAGAAAATAATAGTTATCTCATTAATTAGCGCAAAACCAGATGGAAACAATCACAAACCACTGATGAGGTACACTGGAAAGAAGCATCACTGTTGCGAGAAAACATCATTGAGGTTGCACGTTGGCCTCATCGTCAACATCACTTTTTTTTTTCCGAGTAAGCGACCTCGACTTCACTGCAAACGATCACTGATAAGCCCACAATGGAAAGGCCACAATAAGCCCACAGTGCAAACAATCACTTTTTTGAATTTTTTTGCTTGAATATGTGTTAAAGTTTTTTTAAATAAGGGTTGAAACAGTTTTTTTCATATGCTATCAATTGTTTTTATGGTTGCACAAACATTTTTTTTCAGATGCTATCAACATTTTATTATAGTTGCACCAACATTTTTTTAACACTTCACAAACATTTTTTCACACTGCTATCAACATTTTTTTATATAATTGCACCAACATCTTTTTGATATAGGAAGAGGATTTTTTTCAAATATAAGTTTTTTTAAAATATGGGTATTTAGCTTTTTTAAAACATAACAAAAATGAATAGAAAACAAAAATGAAATGGAGTGACCGAACGATTGAACGAAAGACAATCGAGCGAACAGCACCACTGGGCCAGCTCATTACCACGTCGTTTCAGGCGAGCAGACGGTTTTTTCTCATTAGAAGCGATACATAGCCACACCCAAGGTTGTCAGAATCGCGGTTTTGAATCGGATCGGAGCTCCGATGGTAAGATCGCAAATCATAGAATCTTCACTATCAGGACCGTAGAAACGTAGATTCTATGAACTAAAATCGTAGAATCATAGAGGTTAGTTTGGATCGTAAAGTCGTAGAATCGTATAACCGAATCGCGATTCTGACAACCTTGGCCACACCCCTTGAGAGCATGGTTAATAGTATAGCCAACTGCTGGCTAAGCCAGTGACATGTCATCTACAGCCCATTTTATAGTCAACATGTATAATAGTAGATGAAAAAAGTGTACTATTTTTTTATTATGTGGCCCACTTTTTATTCTCACAAAGTGCCTAGGAGCACGTGCTAGAGCTGGCTCTTCGTGAAGAGCCCGCCTACCTTCCCTCTCCTCTTCTCTTTCCTCCAACTAAGCAGAAATATACTAGTTTATTCTTTATAGCCGGCTGACTCAGTTTTATTGTACTTGCTTTGAGAGGAGAGGATCGGGCGACGTACAAAAAAAGAAAGCTAGGGACGCGGCGTATGAAAAAAGTGGACGGACAAACGACGGACGAAAAATTTGGGAGGAAGAAACATTCCTCCCTTTCCAAGTAAAAAAATAGTAATTAGTATTAGTAGGCATATGTACATATAGATTTTTCTTGAGTCTACATATAGTTATATAGAAAAAACAGGAAAAAAATCTGTTTTTTTTAGAATTGACTAAAAATCTGGTAAGGTGCAATTTCACCGCGTGCGTTGTTAGCACTCTTATTAGGTAGTACATGGTCAACATTGCCGAACAAATGGTGCATGGTCAACATTGCCTGAAAGAGAAAAGTAGATGGTCAACATAGAGCAGCGAAGACCTAGCCATAAAAAGAGAGTAGTAGGGTTGAGGATTCCAGACAGTGGGGGGCTGCCCACCAGGTCCTTGTTTCCAGTTCCAGTCAAAAGTTTGCCCGGAAACCACACGTCGTGGAGATTAGAACTACTGTGCGCACGCGGAGAGCGATTAAGTCCTACGCATTATGCATGTGTCTATAAAATGGAAGCAGCAGCTTAGCTCTATGGGTGGAGCGAAGAAGAAGATCGATCGGGAGCAGCATGTACGCGATGAGAGTGCTGGTGCTGGCTCTAGTTCTCGTAGCTGCGGTGCTCCTCGCCATGGGCGCCGGCACCGTGGAAGGCCGGAGGATGCTCGGGGGGCGGGTGCCCGCGGTGCCGGGCTCGCCGAACCCACATCCCTCCGACCATACTCATGGCTAAATCATTTCGTAGCTCGCCAGTCCTCGCTCGAGAAGTGGAAGGAAATCATATGCTTTCACTCTGATACATAGCTTCACATGCTACGGATTGAGCATTGCGAACTGAAGGTTATACTTTACTGTTTCACTAAATAATTCTGTATCGTACGACTATTGTTGGTGTATCAGAATTTTATGTAGGATGATGCAGTGATGCAATTTGTGGCTTAATTGGACATGTTTTTTTCCCCTTCTTCTTCGAATGGTCGCATTGCCCACCTGGATTTTCATTTCACTAATTGCCCGTGAGTTGCAAGGGGCATATATGTATAATTCTAGTGGTTCAATACCAATCGTCTCTAACATATAATACCTTCTCGTGAATGATTGATTTCTTCCCATGATAATAATAGTGATAGGAAGAAATGATGATTGGCTGTGATGGATTGATTCCTTCCCATGAGTTTACTGCGTTACCAAATAATTACCTATCATGCACGATTGATTCCTTCACGTGAACTTACCATGTTACCAAATATTTATTGCTGAAGAACATATTGACTATGTCCCCAAGTTTCAAACATAAGAACAGACTGATTATCAACTGTGAATTATTTCAATACTAAATATTGATCTGATTTGATCGGCTAGATAAAAACCATTACCAAAGAAAATTGGATTGGATGAAAAACCGGTACAAGGCTGGAGGGGTAACATACAAAGGGAAGGCAGAGGTAAATGGGCGGAAGAAAATTGATGTAAGTTGAAACCTTACATCATTTTGAGGTTAGTAGAGAAAGGGGCCAAGTCCCTCAAGCGGAATTCGTCAATACAATGTAAAGCATTTCATGTCAAAGAAAAATGATTTATTCGACCGATGAAGCCACCACAAACGGTTTGCTATATATGAAAACACTACCTTCTATTGAAAAAAAAACCGACACTCATATAATGCGAGAAATAGGACATTAAGCCCGGGGTTTATTTCTGGAGGGACTTGACATTACATTGGAAAATAATTCTGTGAGACCGGATCTTTCTTTCCATCCAATTAGATGCTATCAAGGATATGTCATGTGTCCTCTTGAGTCTCAAATCACCCTTCTCCCCTAATTTGTTATCCTATCCTAATCATGTATACCTAAGAGGATGATCCCCACTACTTCTACTAGCTAAATATTCGCGTGTTGCCGTGGATTAACAAAAACAAATACGCATACACACTAACGTGGAAGGTGAGTGGCAACCTGAATATATCCCTAGCCCACACACCATTCATCACTAGAAGGATACTTATCGTTCTTCTCTTCCTTATCGTCCCCTAAATCTTCTACCCTTAGCCTCTTCGTCTTCTTCCTCGTTCCTCACCAGCGTTATTTCTCGTTCCTACTTACTTCCTAGAATACTTTTTTTCTTTCTTTTTCGTCTTTATTTTCTGGAACACTCTTCCCTTTTCCAATGACATGGACCACTTGGCTGCTTTAGTTATTCTTCCTTCTTATTTCTTGGAACACTCTTCCCTTCTACAACATCATGAACCATCTAGCCAGTGTAGTGTCGTGTTGATATGTTTCCTTCCCCAAGTGCTCCACTTGCTACTCACCCTCGTCATCCTTCTCAGACAATTGCTACCCTTCCTCCTCTTCCGCAGACTTCAACAATTTGTCAGGAAATATGCAGAAGAAATTGGAGACATCGAGCCGGAAGGCATCATGCAGGGCCGAGCTATTCAGATTTTTGTAAATATTGTAGTAATTTAGCATGTGATGGCACGTCCATCATTTGTATATTATTACCCCTTTGCCCCATTATAAAAAATGAAACTAAATTTCCATTTCCTCTAACTATCATTGAAACTTTCATCCCTCATAAATTGAAGTGGTGGCACATGGGGCAACACTGTTTGACAAATACGCCTTAGGAAACAAATGTTGTTTTTTTGCGGAGGATGAGGGTTACTGTAGTCGGTGATGGCCCATGGCGTTCACATGCGTCCCTAGGGAAAATATGGCATGATATTGCTTCAATAGTATATTTTACCCTTTTTCCATTGTGAACGCCCTAAAAAGCTAAAAGCATGTGATTGCATGTCCCTGGTCCAAGCTATTCAGATTTTTGTAAATATTGTAGTAATTTAGCATGTGATTGCACATCCATCACTTGTATATTATTACCCCTTTTCCCCAATGATAACAAATGAAACTAAATTTACATGTGTTCAAATGGAAATTTTGCCATGGTTGTTAGCAAACAACAAAATAGACAAATTTCCATATATCCGGTACAATTGCCACTATCTATATAATATATTTTTCTGTTTTTGCCATGTGACCTTGCGACCTTTAAAAAAAATTAAGTGTAGTTTTTGCCATGATGTATATATATACTTGCCATGGAGGTATATGGAAATTTATAGAAAAAGAGTTGCACAATCATGGAAAATTTTAGATAGCAATAGTTTTAAAAGTTGCCACGCGGCCCCTTATTACAAGATTTACACCATTTGTCACATGATTACTATATATTTTTTCTTAATTTGCTATGCCAAATGGACCATATTTTACAAATTTTCCATGTCAATGTACAATGTTCTTTCTGATTTTTCCAGCCTCCAGTGAGGGAGGGGTGATTTCGGCGGCACGCCTTAGGCTTGCACTAGTGCTTGTAATTGTAACTAGGTGGTCCACATAGCTGGTTGTATATTTTATTACCTCTGGTGTTCTTCGGACATTCGGCTTTCTCTAGTGCTTGAAGATTAATTTTTGCTATGATTTTTTTATAAATGTGCCATGGCACAAATGTTTCTACATTTGCCATGAATTAGAAATCTTATTTCATTGACCATGACAAATTGCATTGATAGACCATGGCAAATTTATTTTCGAAGACATGGAAAATTTATTTCATAACCATGGCAATTTGGTTATTCCCTGGACCATAGCAAATTTTAGTTCAATTGAAAAAATATTTTTCAGAGCCATGACAATTTAGTTTATTCCTAGACCATGACAATTTTTTTATTTTCTAGACCATGTCAACTTTATTTTCAAAGACATTGAAAAATTTATTTTCATAGCCATGGCAAATTTATTTCAGAAGCATGGCAAATCAGTCTTCCTTGGACAAATGACAAATTTATTTTTCAGAACTATGGCAATTTATTTTTCCATAACACCTTTCTGCCCATGTTTTGCAACGTATTTATCTTTACCACGACTTGTTTTGGTACATTACATAGCAATTTTATTATTTTCTACTATGAAAAAATATTATTTTCGTTGCATGTGATTTATATGTTATGACAAAATAATATAGCATGTCATTTTTATTATAAGATCTTTCCAAATTTAACATACATTTTTTTTGTTATTTAATGCGCAAGTTGGCCATGTAGAGATTTTATATGTCATGGAGAATTAATTTTTAGGGCTATGGATATTTATTTATTTGGACAATGGGAAATTTTCATCTATGCACATCAAAATACACACATTATATGTATTATTTTGAATCGCTAGCAATGCAAAGATGGCAATATATGTTTTTAGTTAATTAAGTCTAATATTCACATTACCCTCTTTTAGTTTATAGGTCCTGCGTTTCTATATGGTGCTGAAGTTGGGCCTTTTCTTGGCCCAATATCATTGACACGGGGGTTTTTAATCTCTATCCCTATATATCTACTATCTAAAAGAAATGTAGGGTTCCGTTTCCCCTCTTACGTCGTCGTGCGATGCCCAGCCTTCGTCAGCCTCCTTCGTTTGCCTCTCCCACCGATTTTCCCCACCCCTCTCATGTTTCCGGTTTATTTTCTACCCGTTTAGACATAATTAAATCAGTACCCACACGGCCATGCACACATCTGAACTCTCGGTCTCTCTCCCTCCGCTCAATCATGGCCGAAGCCACCGCCCGTGGCTCCCATTCCGGTCAACGCAGGCCATCTTCCGCGCCGCTATCCACTGGTGTGACCCAGCCATGGTCTCCACGCAGAATCTCATTGCCCTTCTGCTCTTGCACGCACCCCCACAGCTAACCCTAGCTGCCGGCTCAGGCTTTGCCATCTCCTTGGTGTCGTACTCCTCGATGCCAACCTCGCGTACGGGATGACAACCACCATGCGCAGGCTGCACACTTCCGGTCGTCCTCATACTCAGCACCATCTTCATCATCCAACATGAACCCGCTCGTTCTTTCAGTCGTTCTTCCTCATCGATGCACATCCAGGACGACCTGAAGCCCGCATCCGACAGCGGAGGACGAGGAGAAGGCCACAGGGGTTGCGGCTGAGAAGAAGAATCACCACAACGTTGAGACGGGGCGCTGCTCCATGGCCACGGTGGCAACCAAGTCCTAAACAGCAGCGCTCAAGATCGGCTAGAGAGATTTGAGGATTATTCAACATGCAGTCTGTCTGGTATTTCTTGCTCAAATTCCATTCCTTTTTCATCTGCTAGAGAGATTTGGAGCTTACCCAACATGCAACAAGGATGGGACAAATTGGTTTCTCTTCTATTCTCTTTGGCTATGATCGGGATTTCCATTCTTTGTGTATGCACATATGCATTACTGCTGCTACATTGTTACTCAATAGACAAACTAACTAACTAGAGAATGGGAGCTGATGCGATCATTCCTATATGTAATTGTGATTGTAAAGAGAGACATATACCCTATATAACTACTTCCTGCTACTACTAAGGAGCGTACTACTTCCTATATGTTTTGACTTTGAACGTAAGAAGAAAGAAAACAGCTTGCACAATTCACAATAGCATGTCTGATTGTTTTACATTCAGCTGCAATCTTACAGAACTAGAGAAGTTCACAAAATAGCAAGTTTGGCTCTTTTACATTGATGAACAAAAATGCCAGGAACAGAAGAAGTTCACCAAAATATGTGATGAAGTTCCGGTCCAAACAGGTACAGCTTTCTCCTTTGTAGAATCAACAAGTTTCATACATGTCTCCAACCAAGTTCTGGAGACCATTATAATCATATGCGCTGAAGATATATTCCAATCGTGAAGCTTTGTTTTGCATTATACTCTTTTTTTGACCTCTGTAAAACATCTATATGCCTTTTAATTGTACAAAGCAGTATACTGAGCAGATGGGAGCCAATGTGTTCTGTGTGGTGGATATGGGCTAAATTATGCTCCTAACCTAGCAAAAGCTAAGTTAGAGGAGTCGGCTGCCCCTACAACATCGTGTTACATTTGTTCGTAAGTCCTGAATTAGCTCTTAGTCACTTTGAAAATTATTAGTAGTACCATTCTTTTCTCCCACCCGATTCTTATTGTTTTGTGAAGTGGGGATTGCAGATTCCATTGTACTACTATGTCTATCCATCAATGTATCATGTTGCAATTAAAGAATTCTGTCCCAAACGCATTGTTCTGATATAGATGAAATGAAATGGAGTGCATTGAACATTTAGATCGACAGAAAATATAGGGCATTTCATTCGGCATGAAAACAAGTTAACAACAAGTTGAGGATTCTTCTTGTTCAAAAATGAAAATAAACATGGAGTGCAAGCGGCGGTTCTGCTCCCCTTTGAGGGTGTTGGATTGAGGCAAGTGTAAATTCGAGATCTGACGACGGTTTCGTGCATGGACATACTAAATATTAATGTGAAAATGACAATATTAGTATTAGTTACTTTAACCCACCCTACCATATTGCAAACATGAAAAATTTCTGTCTTCCGTTGCAACGCACGGGCACTTACCTAGTTACTTAAAAAGAATGAGGTCCCATGTTTCACTTTTCTTCCCACCATCCCTTCGTCCAACCTTCACCATATGATAATCAATCACCTTAGTTACTTACCTTCTGAACCAATTTCTCTTTAATTTAGTTACCAAATTTTTCATCGAACTATAAGATAAATCATGGTCAGAATTTGATAAACATTTATGTACACAATCACATTAATATGGGTAGGTAAATCATGAGCTAACAACTAAAATATTAATACCCCATTGCAACGCATGAGCATTGACTTACCAAATGAACTTTGATAAGCATCTTAGTTATTCTACCTTTCATTGACTTACCAAATGAACTTATATTTCCGTATTTGTTTTGAGCATCATTCCTTTGATAAGTATATTAGTTATTCTACCTTTCACTGACTTACCAAATGAACTTATATTTCAGTATTTTTTAAGACAATAAGGTATTACAAAATAAAATTATGAACTATATTTAGGAAATTAAATCATGACAAGATTTAGTAATGTTTATTTGATATATGGGCACAATCACATTAATATGGGAAGTTAAATCATGGACTACATTACTACCGGAATATTTATAACCCGCGACAACTCACGGGCAATTATCTAGTGATATATAAATGGTGCAACATTGCTTTATGTTGAAAGAAGAGGTACTTTAAGAGGTAAAGAAAATTGGTTTCCGAAATGCATTGCCGATCAAGTTAGGAAAGTCCTTAAACTGCACACATATATTAGTATATAATTTATATGCATGGATATGAAAGGGTGGATACGATCCATGAGTCAAAAAACGTCTTAGGGCATGTACAATGGTGCTATTTTAGGAGTGCCACGTAGGATAAATGATGAGGTGGAGGAGAGAGAACTCATAAGAGAAGGCTTGTCTTCTCTTATTTAAGATAAGACAAGAGATGATCTCTTAGTACAATATGTCTCATCACATTTTTAGGAATTGCTAGTTATTGAAGATAAGGCTAAAAGATGTCCTATTGTAGATATTTTTCTTTGTCATCTTTAAATTACATGTAAAACTTAAGATAAGACTATCTTATCAACCATTGTACATGCTCTTACATTGTGAGATGGAGGGAGTAATTCTTTCCTTCCTCCCAAGGGCAATAGGATCTTAACGATGACTGTCCTTCCATATATCTTAACAATATACGCTATGGAAAGCATCCCCGACGTTCATTCCGTTTTGAGGTTTCCAATCGTCAGGTCGACATCCATTTGATTCATCGTCATTGATGGCTAGCGTCACGTCCCCGGCGACGGAATCCATTATGGAACTCTTTGTGATCCCCCCCCCCCCCCCCCCCCCCCCCCCCCCCCCCCCCCCCCCCCTCGGGCTCCACGCCAACCCTGATCCCGCGGTTATTCTTACGCGGCACCTGGGAAGTCAAGTTGGCTCCCATTGATTTCATAAAGGGCGTACCTAACAATGTCATTGTCTCGGTGTCTCCCCATGGCAGCTCGAGCTTCGCCTCATGCATCAATGTGTCGATAGAAATCCTAGACAACACCTAGGAGTGCGCCGTCTTACACGAGGAGCACGTAGTCGATGGCGACGTCTGGCTCGTGTCCGTGAAGCTCAATCAGAGAGATCTGGTGGTAACATCTTGTGTTCATAACGACAACATCCCCATGAGGTGCACTCTCACGTTCATCGACATGAAGAAGCAGAAGAGGCAAAAGAAGGCAGCAGCTATATCTAATCCAAGCGGTGGCACCAGTTTAGAGGAAGCTTATATCGAAATCTACTAGCTCTAAAGTGCAAATCCAACCTTTCCGAGGCATCATTGATGATGACCGATGAAAAGTCTGATGTGATACCCTACAGCTGCTCGTCGATGTCGATGATTCACCAGTCAATCACGATTTCTGGCTACTCAATTTATACAGATGCCAACCGCCTTGTTGCTGACTATGTCGAAGTTTCGCTTCCTCGGTGGCAGTTGGTGCATCATACTCTACCCCAATGGGTCTAAAGAAACGTCAGCCGACTCCATCTCCATCAAAGCAGTCAGACACTCAGCAAGCAACATCTCCATCGTACACTCAGATTCAGGGATCAACATGGCCATCGAAATCTTGGACAAGAGCAATAAGCACGCTCTCTTCTACAAGAAGCAGATGCTAGGCGGCCACAACTTCGTGTTCAACCCCGTTAATCGTCAAGAAGATAGAGCTAAAGGCGGCGTTGTGCCTAAATGAAGATAGCCTCACCATCACATGCACCCTAACGTTTCTTCTCGACAGGAAGCAGCAGCAAGAAGAGAAGGGGAAGATAACAACAATGGTAGGAGATGGCCTATGTCCCTGGAACAATGGCACCACCGACGACTAGAATCAGATTCAGTCCGCACTCTATGTATTGTTCAGAAACCTTTAAACTTCTAAGGCAAATCTCCTAGTAGTACTCATTGTGTGAAACACATTTTTTCTTAAAAAAAAGATTTACGCCGTGTCGATTCTTTCACATTTATAGAATTCAAGTTCAGTTGAGTTACAAATATATACCTAGCCCTTGATTTACAAAAAAATCCCAATATTCAACGTATCGTATGGCTATGTTTGTTCGTATGCGAGAAGCGAGTTCAGTTTGTGCCAGGGGTCAGGCATCTTGCGGCAGTTCGACCGCTGGCCATGTACTGCCGCTGCAGACAGCGGCTCGGTGACTGGATCTAACACGTGGATATGGATTATGAAGCTCTTACACACAATTTCATTAGAAAAATGAACACAGTTTTGTAGAGAGCTTTAGATTGCCTTTTTCCTGATAAACATTGTATATTCAGGATGGGAATGGGCCGGGTCGCTTTCCCAACCCAAATATTCGAGGCTAGTGAGTCATGTGGGTTGGTCTTCCGATCAAGATTCTTTTGGCAAGGAGATAGCGAGACAAAGAAATATCGGCTGGCTAAATGGAGTGTGGTTTGCCGTTCCAAGGACCAAGGTGGGTTAGGCATTCATGACCTTGAGGTTAAGAATAGGGCTCTCCTTGGCAAATGGTTGTTTAAGTGTTGACCGAAGATGGTGTATGGCAAACCCTCCTTAGGAGAAAACATGTGGGTTCAAAGGCGATATCCCAGGTATACTGGAAGCCTGGGGACTCTCATTTTTGGGAGGGATTAATGGCAACGAAGAAATATTTCTTCCGCCATGGGTCCTTCTCAATTAAGAATGGCTCGGAAATTAGATTCTGGGAGGATAAATGGTTAGGTAATGCTACTTTTCGGGAACAATATTCAGCTCTATACAATATTGTACGTCACAAGGGTGATACTATTGCCAAGGTTTTGGAATCATTTCCGCCAAATGTGACGTTCAGAAGGAATTTAATTGGACCTAGACTCCAATCGTGGAACATACTACTTCAACGATTAACCACGGTATAGTTGTCACGGGGGTCCAATTTATTTTGTTGGAATCTATATGGGAATGGGCAATTCTTAGTGGAGTCTATGTATAGAGTTTTGATCCAGTCTGACGTGCCAGTTGATAATGATAAGAAGATCTGAAAGATGAAGATAACCTTATTAAGAGGAATTGGCATGGAAGTGCGCAATGTGTATTTTGTCCGCATGATGAGACAATAAAACATTTGTTTTTCCAATGTAAATTGGCTCGTTCTATATGGTCAATTATTCAAATAGCTTCTGGTTTGTATCCTCCTTGTAGTGTTGCTAATATATTTGGCAACTGGTTACATGGAATTGATCACAAGTTCAGAGTTCTACTTAGGGTGGGAGCGTTTGTCGTGATTTGGTCGCTTTGGCTATGTAGAAATGATAATTTTTTTAACGATAACAGTACTTCGCTTATGCAGATTATCTACAGATGTACTGGGACGCTTCGTTTATGGCCCTCTCTATAACGAGTGGAGAATCGAGACCTATTTACGGAGGTGTGTACACGATTGGAGGTTACGGCAAGGGATACTTTTACCCAACATGGGTGGCAGCACGATCTTAGGATTAGGCCACCAATGATTTAGGCGCTATACAAATATACATTTTCTTTGTATTTCGCCTTCCAATTTTATTTTCGCTTGTCGTGAGGACTTTGTTGAGTGTGTGCATCTTATTTATGCAGAGGCTGGGTGTAATACTTAAATCTTTTAAGTAATAAAGCACCCTTTTTCGAAAAAATGTGGGTTGGTCTCAAATGAGACTTGGGTCAACAGAAGCAACACGTCAACCGGGTCAGCCCACCTTATTGTCTTATATCTGACGGCAGCTGCAATCTTTGCCGCGCCGGCGTTGTTGTAGGACCCGATTTTGTGACGTGGTTTGTCATATAATTTTTGATGAATGTTCGTGTATATGAACATCAAAGTTGTCTTGATATATTTCGGCAAGATGCACACGTACAAAACCATAAGCAGACGGCTTGATTTTTCACGTATTAGAACTCTCATTAATTCTTACACTAGTTCGATTTCATTAAACCGCTTCTAATTTTAACATCTCATTTGTCCACAAGGCAATGTAAAGCAAGAATTTGGATCGATCCGAAATAGCCATCGGGTCAACGAGGCCGTTGAGTATTCATTATATGGATCGACCCGTGGCCTTTCAAATTGGCCTTAGGGCCACAGGGGCCGGGTCCAAGGCCAGGTCCGGGACATTCTGAATTAATATCAAGTCGATATCAATTATACCTATGCTCATATGTAAGGTGGAGGTGATTCTTTTTTTTTTGATAAAAGGTGCAAGGAGGGCTAGGATAAAATTAATAAAGCCAAAAAAAGGCTAGAATCTTGCATAAGCTTAGAGCATATACAGCCGGACTCTCTAGACGTTTGGACGGACGACCCAATCACTCACAGGTCAAAAAAACCCTGACCTAGACGGTTCCTTCGTACGAGGCCCAAACCCCCGGGCTGACCGACATCCTTCATATACAACTCAAATCTGGGGCGGATTTGGGGAGACACGGGGGTGTACGCCATATTGGATCTAGTCCACGCACGCCAACCCCGACACCATATTTATTTGTCCCCATCCGCTCCCCAAACCAAACCCTAGCCACTCCACTCCACTCTGCTCCATCTCCAAGCTCTCATCCCGCGATTTTCGGTCCTTTTCGGCCTGGCGGGCATCGTATTCGAGTCCTCCATCACCCGATCCGTAGACTAGGAGCTCATCTCATGCAGGCATGAGGAGGAGACGGCCTCCCACATTGCGCTCCGCCGCGCCCACGAGGAGAACGCCCAACAATGGCCGGACTCGATCCAGCGGGAATCCATAGCGTCCGCCCAAATGGCGCTTGGATCTGACTCGAGGTGTGTTGCCACTGCCTCGCCGGAGGTGATGTGGTCTGTCCAGCATCCAAATGCCGTGCTGGAGGCGCAACCATCTCATTGACGCGCTGACTCGAAGGTAAATGCCTTCCATGGCCCGTCCACTGATGCTATGGCGCGGTATGCCCGCCATGCAAGGCAGAGGGCACGAGAGGCCGCGAAATACGCTGGCGAGGCGGAGTCACACGCCGTGGCGCCACTACGGTGACCGGCAACCCCTGGCGCCGTAACCGTGTCATGGTGGATGTGCCGGTCTCCGACCACGACAGATCCATCGCCGACCTCACATCGACCGACGATGTGTAGACCACAGCCTCCAACGAGGAAAAGTGTAGGGCATGGAGATGGCGGCACCTCAAGTCTCATTAGCCGGTCCATGGCCCATGTCATACTCTACCTCGTCAGTGACCGCACCTTCACTCCGAGGGGCTTGGCCGGCTGCTGGACATGGGCACACCTGTGGCACTGTCGTAGATTAGATTAGGTTTTACATTGCATGTAATTGTATGGATTTAAGAATTCATAATTGAGGTATCCAGTTATGGAAACTAAAAATTGAAGTGTGTCCGGTTACTATTCACGGACGCGCTCGGACGCGTCAGCAGGCGTTTGAGTGGGCAGATTTGTTGTATCCGGCTGTGGATACTTTGACAAGAACCAGTAGGTGGCTAGAAGAGAGACATCAAGTATCTACGCTCCTGTTCATGCCAGGGACTTCTTTGATCTCTGAGAATCATCGTTTTTGCCTCATCGAAATCAGTCCTCTTTCCAAGATGGGCCCACTGCTGCAAAAGAAGGAACCATTTGAAGGAAGGAGATGTTGATCTGGTTATCTCTGAACACATCTTAACTAGGATGTTGGGGTCAGACGCCATGATAAACAGGTTACGGAAGGAAGTGTATAGAGGAGTGTCCAACAACCACTTCGCTAGCCCATTCCAAAAGAAAATTTTCGTTTCGTTTTCGAAGCCCATTCCATAGTTGCGACGCATCGCCCATGGCAGCAAAGAAAGAGGAGGTTGGGAAGTATTTGGCCTTGACAGCGCGCTTGGTAAATTATGGGATGGAGAATGGGAATTTAGATGAGAGAGTTACAACGAGATTAGACATGGGAAGTGTAATTTTAGAACGCTCATAACTGGCGAACGTTTGGCCGGAATGGTGGCACACGCGAATGTTTCATGTGGCATTTCAGTTTTGACGGGGTGACAGGTTCTTCATATCGACATGGCAGTTTCATCAGAGAAGGCATATTTTGTTTAAAACAGCCGTAGTTTGATTTTTGTTCACAACTAAAACTACCATCAAATGTCGTTCGCTTGCCACCCCTTTGCCAGCGAACATTGGCTGGTTAACATCACCGTAATTTTATTCGCAACCCCTTGTTTGGTATCTGATGAGTATGACATGTGGAAATTTGAGAGGGGTGTTTATTCCCTTGTTTTGTTAGTAGGAATTCATGCGGAAATAGCTGAGAGATAACAACATAAGTTATGGTGAAGTAACGAGATATTCCCTGTAAGCGTGTTTCCTCTTAATTCCCACTAGTAAAACTAGTAGAACACTCATACGTTGCAACGGGCTACATTAGCGACTTCTCTTTTATTATTAAATCACTCTTCTTTTCTTCTTTTCTCCCCTCTCCCAACTATTTTTTTTTCTTGAAATGATATGTGAATGGATAAATTTACAACCATACTAAAATATCAAAAGCTAAAGACATATTTATTAAAGAACATCTCTACAACACATTCGCCATAAAAGTTATGGTGTCTGATAGATTGAGATCAAACATGATGGTGACTTACCACCAAATCCCATTTATATTTCAATATGTGGTTGCCCTACCAATGTGTACCTCCAAGATATCTCTCCCCATTCCTTCCGCACTATCTCTTAATCTCAAGTGTTGCCTTCTCAAGAAGGCTCCAATGCTCTATTAGCCATCTCGTGAGTTAGTCGTCATTGTTTCTGTTGGTTGCGGCGGCAATGATGAGAAGGAGGAACACCACAAGAGGTTGTTGATATTTTTGATCTCTTCATTGTGGTCTCTGTCGCCTCTCAATGGGGTGTCGTTCATCAACACCACCGCTATAGAAAATAAAAAGATAGAAACTTTGTGTGTTGGGTGGGCTTGAATTTGAAATTATAGCCTTATAGGAGGAAAACTTATACAAAATGTACTACAAAAAAATACCATCCTCTCTCTCTCTCTCTCACTCTGCATCGCTTCCTCTCTCTCTCTCTCCCCTGCAATAACAGCAAATAGTAGCACTCTCTCTCTCTCTCTCTCTCTCTCTCTCTTCCTCTCTCCATCCCTCCCTCTCTCCCCCCTGCAATAACAACAAATAGTAGCAGCAACAACAATGTCTCTAGGGCAAATCATGATGATTGCATACAAAAACTTGTTAAGCAAGTTCTTACTAAATATGCGCTTAAAATAAGATGAAAGGTAAATCATGATGATTGCGTACAAAAACTTGATAAATAAGTTCTTAGTAAATATGTGCTTAAAATAAGATGGCAAGTAAAGCATGGTGTTTCGTGTACAATAATTTGCTAAGATTTTAGCGCACCAACATAATAATAGACATGCAGTCACGGGTTAATCTTTTACAATGCCTATACTCCTGTTGCAACACATGGGCAATTATCTAGTTAGCACCAAAGAGTTTGATGTGAAGTGGGCCGCGTTGGGGTGGTTTCCCATCAAACGAACTATTCGCTCATTCCCTGCTCCCATTCGTTCGATCTGGGGAGTCCCCGCCCAGGTGCATATTAGGGCCCTCTATTCATTTCAACATGCAACTATGCATGAAAAAAGGGCCACCTAAGAGCATCTCAAATTGATGAGGTAAAATAGGTGGCTGCTACGAATTAGCCGGATGATTTCCGTATGAAATCATCCTCCTAGCCAACCATCCGATTGGCGCTAGTGATGTTCGATCCCAGGATTCCTGGAGCCCATCTTCGATCCACAGCGCGTCCCCCTCTGCAGCGAAGGTGCATTAGCCCGCCGTCAGTCCATACCCATGCCTCCTCTAAAACACAACGATGGTCCAGTGAAAGCAACGGATGGCATGTGCGCCGGCGACCTCGCAGCCCTCGAGCAGCCGGAGATGCTGCATCTCATGACCTTGTTAAGAAAATGTGGGCGCATCAACCTCGTGGTAACACACCCATTCAACGATGGAACAATCGAATTAGCGCCTTGCGCCGATTCCTTCGTGGATGGGCCAAGCATACTGCTGCATTTACAAAAAAGAAAAACTGTGACTATCTACCTCAATCGATTCCCTTGATAAAATAGCGGAGGTCAGGCCTCTGTCTGCTGTTGAGATTGAGCAAAAAGCAGTCTAAATGAGCAGATTGCCCGCCTATTACGCGAGGAAGAGATTAAATGGTACCAACGTTGCAAGGCGGATTCGCTTGTGCAAGGTGATGATAATACGAAATACTTTCAAATGCTTGCTAATGGCAGACATAGAAAGAAACGCATATTCGCCCTTGACCAGGAGGAAGGCCGAATTGAGGGGGACACACCACTTAGAACTTTCATTACTAAGTATTACGAGGAGCTTTTTGGACCTTTAGCTGAGACAAATTTTCAGTTGGATGAATCTGTTACTCATGACATCCCTCAAGTTATAGAAGTGGAAAATGAATTCCTAACCTCCCCGTTCATTCGAACCGCGGTGTTTCAAATGGAACACAACAAAGCTCCGGGTCCGGATGGCTTTCCCGCAGAGTTCTACCAATGTTTTTGGGACGTGATTAAGGCAGACTTGGTTCCGTTGTTTAACCAACTGCATACTGAAGACCTTGATATTTCTCGTTTAAACTTTGGGGAAACTATCCTATCGCCCAAGATTAAGGAGGCTAATCATATTCAACAATATCGACCGATTTGCCTTCTGAATGTAAGTTATAAAATCTTTACGAAGGTCGCAACTAATCGGTTGAACAGGGTGGCTGACCATGTCGTAAAGCCCACTCAAACAACATTTATGCAAGGCCGCAACATATTAGATGGAGTGGTCGTCCTGCATGAAACTGTACATGAGCTTCACCGGAAAAAGTTGAATGGTGTCATTCTTAAAATAGATTTTGAAAAAGCCTATGATAAAGTTAAGTGGCCCTTTCTGTTGCAAACTTTGCGCATGAAAGGGTTTTCACCAAAATGGTGTCGTTGGGTAGAGAGCTTTGTTTCTAAAGGCAGTGTGGCCATAAAAGTTAATGATGACGTTGGCAACTATTTTCAGACAAGGAAGGGGCTTCGCCAAGGGGACCCTGCCTCTCCTATTTTGTTTAACATTGTGGCCGACATGCTAGCTACCCTTGTTGAGCGGGCTAAGCTGGACGGCCAAATCAGTGGTGTCATTCCACACTTGGTAGAAGATGGTCTATCTATTCTACAATATGCGGATGACACTATCCTTTTCTTGGATCACAATCTAGACAAGGCAAGAAATCTCAAGTTACTCTTATGTGCTTTTGAGGAACTTTTTGGTCTCAAAATAAATTTTCATAAGAGTGAACTCCTTTGCTTTGGCGATGCTGCAGAATCAGCACCTGAGTATGCTGGGATTTTTGGATGTCAGCTCGGGCAGTTTCTGATTCGATATCTGGGTATTCCCATACACTATCGGCGTTTAACAATCGCTGAGTGGAAGCATGTGGAAGAGAGACTTGAGAAATTTCTAGTCAGTTGGAAGGCCAAACTCTTGTCTTACGGGGGACATTTGATCTTGATCAATTCTGTCCTAAGCAACATGGTTCTATATATGTTGTCTTTCTTCCACCTATCGAAAGGGGTTCTTTAGCGACTAGACTATTTTAGATCCAGATTTTTTTGGCAGTGCGATAATGAATCCAAGAAATATCGACTGGCTAGGTGGAGCGTATTATGCAGACCTAAAAGTCAAGGGGGGCTGGGAATTCAAGATCTTGAGATAAAAAATTTTGCTCTTCTCAGCAAGTGAGTTTACAAACTACTCTCTGAGAATGGGGTATGGCAGGAAATCATTCGCAGCAAGTATGTGGGATCCAATGCCATTTCTCAAGTTCATTGGAAACCCGGGGATTCACATTTTTGGAGTGGCGTGATGAAGGCCAAGGAATTCTTTTTCCAATTTGGGACCTTCTCGGTTAGGGATGGTGCTCAGGTTCGATTCTGGGAAGACGCCTGGCTAGGGAACAACCCACTAATGGTGCAATATCCGAGCTTGTACAGGATTGTCAGACATAAATTTGTCACGATCAAACAAGTTTTAGGACAACAAAACCCTGATATTTCTTTCCGTAGAGACCTTCTTGGCCCTCGCCTGGCAGCATGGAATGAATTACTCACTCGTCTAGAGGACATTCAACTGTCAGGTGAGCCGGACGTCTTTCGATGGAACTTGCATCAGAATGGCAAATTTTCGGTCAAATCCATGTATGATGCAATGGTTCATTGTGATGTTCCAGTTGATAATAGGAAATTGTGAAAGCTCAAAATTCCTCTAAGAGTGAAGATTTTCCTCTGGTTTCTACATAGAGGTGTCATCCTAACTAGAGATAATCTGGCACGACGAAACTGGTATGGTTCGAAGACATGTGTCTTTTGCCAACATGACGAGACTATTAGACCCTTATTCTTTGAGTGAAAATTCGCTCGGGCAGTTTGGGCCATAGTTCAAGTAGCTTCTAATTTATACCCACCACGTAGTGCACGGAATATGTTCGACAACTGGTTGCGGGGTATTGATAAATAATTTTCTGCATATATTCTTGTGGGAGCGGCGGTCTTATACTGGGCACTATGGCTTACCAGGAATGATGTGATCTTTAATAACAAATGTGTCTCATCTCCTATGGAGGTTATTCATGTCTGTACACGATGGCTCCGTACTTGGTCTATCCTACAGAGGCCGGAGGACATGGACCTTTTTATGGTGGCGTCTACACGGCTGGAGCGTTCGGCCAGGGAGGTTTTCTACCCCCATGAATGGCAGTGTGATCTACGGATAGGATCTACCGCACCTTAGCCTCGACATGATTTTTTTGCTTCGCTTTGTACCAAACTATTTTTATTCTTAGGACACTCTCGACTTTCTGGCTGTGTGCATCTAGCTATGCAGAGGCCGGGCTTTCTTTCGATGCGATTGTATCACCTCGATATATCTATTCAATGAAATGTCCTTTATCGGAAAAAAGCTCCAAAAAGAGTCGCCGGAAACGCGCTGTATCACAGTGCCGAGACTCACCGGGGCCCTGCACCATGGTAGCACCGAGGGCTGCAAATAAAGCTTCAACGCAGCACCGACGACACCCAGGCGAAGCTCCACTGCAGCTCCATGGGAGCACCGTCGACGCCTGGTGAAACTCCATTGCAGCCCAACGACGCTCCATTGCAGCTCTGGTGCAGCTTCAATGCAGCCGCGACGAAGCTCCAACATCCCCGACGATGCTCTATTGCAGCCGCGACAAAGCTTCATTGCAACCGCGACAAAGCTCCAACACCCTGACGGTGCTCCATTGAAGCCGCGGCGGAACTCCGTTGACCCTCCATTGCAGCCCCGGCGATGACGGTTGATGCCGCGACGCAGCAGGCGCGGCCATGGCGAAAGCTGCGACGCAAAGCATGACAACGACGGCGGAAGCTGCCATATAGCGTAGGGATGCTGCGATGTAGCTCCGGTGGCGCTTCAATGCAGCCTCGGCGGCGCGAGGATGCATCAGGCAACGGTCGACGGGCGTCACCTCCTCTGCTTCGGTGCTCCTGCTTGCTTTTCCTCTGCAGCTTGATGAAGGACAGAAGGGAAGGGGAAAAGAATCGGGTGGAGGGTACACTTCATGGGAGAAGATAAGGTGGAATCGATTGGAGCGGTGGGCGGGGCCACAGCGACACGTGGTGCACAGGGAGAGCGGCTTACGAGAGAGAGTTTTCATCCAGCTTATTTTAAACATTTTCCGGTAAAATATGGTTGATGCTCAAAAAACAGTTTTTTTAGAGCATTTGGACCCAAAAAACTGCTCCAACAGATGATGTATTTGCATGCAGTGCTGCATTTTTTTGGCTACCCCATATATTGGCCCCAAGTGCTGCATATTTGCAACACTCTAACCGGCTGCCATAAAATACAAATGCAACTGCGCGCAGCCCAACCGCTAAGGGAAAACTTCCCGCCGCCCTGCTAACCGCCCAATCGACTTGCGGCGTCGGGCCCTGCTTTGCGTTGGCGCCGTCGCAAGGAGCATATCCGACCGACACCGACCATTCCCGCCGCCCGTCAGATATCCCCTTTTTCCCTTGTTCCTTGTCCCTCCATCGTCATGCGCTGATCTGCACTACGTGTTCCTGCCATGGCCACAGCAACCGCGCAACTCTGCGTGGCAGGACGGCCTCGCCGGACCTCCACCTACGCTTCTCCTTGTCCTATCTCCCCTAGCTGCACGCGCTCCTTCACCCGAGCCAAAACAGCTCTTCCGATGCAGGGCCTTTTGGCCATGGCCGTGGCCGTGCCTCAGCCTGGACGGCACGAGCGGGCTTTGCGGCCCGCTCGTGGCCCGTTTAGGACCGGCCCGTACGGTCCATGCCCGATAGGAAAATATGCCGGTCCGAGCCCAGCAAAACAGACCGAAAAAAGTTCGGTCCGATCCGGTCTTTAACCGGGCCGACCGATGGCGCAAGGCCCATAAACTGTGTAACAGATCGAGGCCCCGAGCCCCCGAGCCGAGCAACCCCCTCCCCCCTTGTTCCATTCGCCCTCCTCGCTCGATTCCTTCTGCAAACAGAGGCAGTGCCTCCTCCTCTGTTCTATCCCTAACCCTAACCCTAAGGCGACGACGCCGTTGCCCGCGGCTCAGCCTGACCCGCGGCCTCTCCCTTCACCGACGGCGCCATCTCATCCGAGTCCGAGCTAGAGGAGCACGTGTACATCGGGGAGGCAGCAAGGCCATCACGCCGTCGGTCTGTCCTTCCCTGGTTCCTCACCGAGCGCCACGAAGAGGAAGAGGTAATCTTTCTCTAACCTGTACCATTGGATGTGGACTTACGATTGAGGGAGGCTGTTGCAGATGGTACATGCGTAACATGCCTGGGAATTGTGCATGAGAGGATTGAGTTGTAGCACTGAAAGATGCATTCCCAGGATTTGGCATATAGGCACCAGGTGTTGCTTGACCTGATAAGTTGTGAGGAGATAATTAGTCAAGAGTTTCAGGAGATGTAGTGAAGGAGAAGGGGAATGACGTACTAGTAATCAATAGGCACCTTTTCCCCACTGTGCTTGTGAACCATCAACAGACTATGATAGCTTTTTTGGTTTACTATACTTTGGTAAGTGCTTGCAACCTTTAATTGCTTTTGGAACTTAACCTATGCCGAGCGGTATCAATAGCCCCTTACAACCTGATGCTGCTGCTATGTTTCAGATTTCGTAAGAAATCTGTTAATCTTTACTGGTCAATTGACTACTAATTTAAGGGCGATAGGTAGTTTATCCAGGTTTATGTGGTAATAGTTAGTTACAGCTCCAGTCCTTGCAATACATTTATGTCTTATTGAGTGATGTTAATGGATGAAGGGGATTATGTGCTGTTTTTTGTAGATAATGGTCAGGAGATAATTATGTTTATTTGCACTAGTACTAGATGATTTTCTATGCTACAAAAAGAAGAAGATGAATTTTTTGCACTTGATTGATGTACTGACTGCAGATATTATGTGCTGTTTTTTGTAGATAATGGTGAAGGAGAAGGGGAATGAGAAGGGAAAGGGTGCTGGTAAGGAGAATGCGAAGGCGAAGGCAAAGGAGAAGAGCGTGAATTACCTAATTAGGCAAGATTCGGCGCTGCCTCCGCCGGTTCCGAGGAAGAAGAAGAAGCCTAAGGTGCAGATTAGGAAGGCGAAAGACTTTCCCAATGCCCCAGCGGGAGAGTTGATTTGTAGGTTAAAAAAACACCCTCCACCTCCTCCGCGTCTCCCCGACCGCACCGGTGCCGGCGTGCGTGCCGCGGAAGCCGCTGCCTCTGGCTCCGCAACCTGCTCCGAGTTGCCTCATGCACCTACTATTGTAAGTTTGCTTTACTTGATGCTTGATGTAGCCATATTTCCATATAACCATATAGGTGTTGTTTGCTTATTTGTGTGCTCATGTGTGTTAGGTGGTACAAGACGAGGAGGAGGAGGAGGAGGACGAGGAGAAGGACGATGAGGAATATGAGGAGCAGAATCTGTTTATAGTCCCACCACAAGCGAGTGCTGATATGTCGGATGATGATACATCAGAAGGGTATAAGGAATCATCTGATGAACTAGAAGGTGACACTATGTCCGAGGAATCACTTATGCATGTTGTTTCTGAAGGAAATATGCCCTAGAGGCAATAATAAAGTTATTATTTATTTCCTTATATCATGATAAATGTTTATTATTCATGCTAGAATTGTATTAACCGAAAACATAATACATGTGTGAATACATAGACAAACAGAGTGTCACTAGTATGCCTCTACTTGACTAGCTCATTAATCAAAGATGGTTATGTTTCCTAACCATGAACAAAAGAGTTGTTATTTGATTAATGGGATCACATCATTAGGTGAATGATCTGATTGACATGACCCATTCCATTAGCTTAGCACCCGATCGTTTAGTATGTTGCCATTGCTTTCTTCATGACTTATACATGTTCCTATGACTATGAGATTATGCAACTCCCGTTTGCCGGAGGAACACTTTGTATGCTACCAAACGTCACAACATAAATGGGTGATTATAAAGGGGTTCTACAGGTGTCTCCAAAGGTAGATGTTGGGTTGGCGTATTTCGAGATTAGGATTTGTCACTCCGATTGTCGGAGAGGTATCTCTGGGCCTTCTCGGTAATGCACATCACATAAGCCTTGCAAGCATTACAACTAATGAGTTAGTTGTGAGATGATGTATTACGGAACGAGTAAAGAGACTTGCCGGTAACGAGATTGAACTAGGTATTGGATACCGACGATCGAATCTCGGGCAAGTAACATACCGATGACAAAGGGAACAACGTATGTTGTTATGCGGTCTGACCGATAAAGATCTTCGTAGAATATGTAGGAGCCAATATGGGCATCCAGGTCCCGCTATTGGTTATTGACCGGAGATTTTTCTTAGTCATGTCTGCATTGTTCTCGAACCGTAGGGTCCGCACGCTTAACGTTACGATGACAGTTATTATGAGTTTATGCATTTTGATGTACCGAAGTTAGTTCGGAGTCCCGGATGTGATCACGGACATGAAGAGGAGTCTCGAAATGGTCGAGACATAAAGATTGATATATTGGACGACTATATTCGGACACCGGAAGAGTTCCGGGGAAGTTTCGGATAAAACCGGAGCACCGGGGGGTTACCGGAACCCCCCGGGGGGTTAATGGGCCTCATGGGCCTAATGTGGAGAAGAGGAAGGGGCTGCCAGGGCAGGCCGCGCGCCCCCTCTCCCCCTAGTCCGAATTGGACAAGGAGGGAGGGGCGGCGCCCCCCCTTTCCTTCTCTCCCTCCACCTCTCCTAGTTGGACAAGGAACGGGAGGGGAGTCCTACTCCCGGTAGGAGTAGGACTCCTCCTGCACGCCTCCTCTAGGCCGGCGCACCCCCACTTGGATCCTTTATATATGGAGGCAGGGGGCACCCTAGAACACACAAGTTGATCCACGTGATCGTTCCTTAGCCGTGTGCGGTGCCCCCTGCCACCATATTCCACCTCGATCATATCGTTGTAGTGCTTAGGCGAAGCCCTGCGTCGGTAGAACATCATCATCGTCACCACGCCGTCGTGCTGATGGAACTCATCCCCGAAGCTTTGCTGGATCGGAGCCCGGGGAGCGTCATCGAGCTGTACGTGTGCTAAGAACTCGGAGGTGCCGGAGTAACGGTGCTTGGATCGGTCGGATCGGGAAGACGTACGACTACTTCCTCTACATTGCGTCAACGCTTCCGTTGCGGTCTACGAGGGTACGTAGACAACACTCTCCCCTCTCGTTGCTATGCATCACCATGATCTTGCGTGTGCGTAGGAATTTTTTTGAAATTACTACGAAACCCAACAGTTTCTAGTGAGGAGGAGGCAAGAGAAAGGAAAAAGAAAAAGAACAAGAGGCCAAGAGCCAATGCTCCTGTTAGGATGTCATCGGATGTTTGGGCCCATTTTCACAAGGTCAAAGAGGCATCAACGGAGCATCCCGGAGAGACGGTGTTGAAGGCTGTTTGTAATTATTGTCCCAAAAAGAGGTATGCGTATACGCAAGGTGGCAGCACCTCAACTATTGGAAGGCATATGTTAAAATGTGAAGGTTTAAGGGACAAGATGGCTAGGAATGCCATCCAAACAACTCTTGAATTGCGCAGAATCAATGGTCCAACAAGTGGTCCAACAATGTACCCCTCTATTGAGTACAACCAAGGAATCGTTAAGGAGCTTATTGCTAAGATGATATGTGTGCATGAGTATTCATTTAGAATGGTTGAACACGAGTGGTTCAACATTCTAATGAAGTGCATGAATCCAAATTATAAACCCATTGGAAGGAAGGCAATACGAGCCGAGTGCATGAGGGTTTACAAGAACGAAAAAGAGGTGCTTAAATCTCTCCTAAAGGGTGTGAGCTCCATATGTCTAACTACAGATTTGTGGACAAGCAACCAAACCTTATCTTACATGTGTGTGGTTGCACACTATATAGATGGGAATTGGAACTTACAAACCCGTGTGCTTGCTTTCATAGAGTTGGATCCTCCTCACTCTGGAAATGTCATTGCGGATGCTCTCTATGCGTGTGTGACAGAATGGAATATTGAGACCAAAATTATGTCTGTCACACTTGACAACGCTTCAAACAATGATGGTGCGATCGATGCTTTGAAGGCCAAGTTCTTGTTTCGGAGAGGTATGATTGTATCCTGTTTTTTTGCTCATATGCTCATATGCTTGTTGTATATGTTAATATAGAAGCTATATATGCTCATATGTTTGCTGTTTTTGTTAATATAGAAGCTATATGTGCTCATATGCTTGCTGTATATGTTAATATAGAAGCTATATATGCTCATATGCTTGCTGTTTTTGCTAATATAGAAGCTATTTATGCTCATATGCTTGCTGTATATGCTAATATAGAAGCTATTTATGCTCATATGCTTGTCTTTTGTAGGTAAGGACTTCGAAGGCCAATATTTTCATATCCGTTGTTGTGCACATATACTCAACTTGGTCGTGCAAGATGGGACAACGATCTTAGATAATTTGATAAACAGCTTGAGAGAGACGGTGAAGTACTTCAAGAGGTCACCTTCTCGTCTCCATGCTTTTGTTTCCACTTGCAAAAGCTTGGGTGTCAAAGTTGGTAATCATTTACACCTGGATTGTAAAACAAGGTGGAGTTCAACCTTTAAGATGATTAGCACTGCCCGTGGATATAAGGAAGCCTTGACCTCTCATGCTGGTTCGAATGCCAACTATGCTTGGGCGCCGACAAACGCAGAGTGGGACATGTATGACCTTATCTCTCCATTACTTGAGAGTTTGGCTGAGGTGACAAAAGCATTTTCAGGAAGTTTATATCCCACTTCGAACATCTTCTATCCATACATTGTTGGCGTCAAGCTTGCAATCAAACATGCAATGACTACTGATAGTGACCACTACAAGGAAATGGGTGAAGCAATGTTGGAGAAGTTTGACAAATATTGGGAAGAAAAGAACAATGCCATGGTGATCGCAACCATCTTTGATCCACGGTACACATGCTTGCTGTTTTTACTCCAATGGTTGCTGTTTTTTACTCATATGCTTGTTGTTTTTACTCGTATGCTTTCTAATTCACTCCAATGCTATCATCTTTGATCCTAGGTACAAGATGGGTTACATAGAGTGGGCCTTTGGAGAACTATATGGAGAAGGAAGTACGAGGTTTAGATCTGAGATCAAAATCGTGGAGAAAGAGTTGGCGGCCTTGTATGACAAATGTGTTGCTCAAGATAAGCGAGCTGGAAATGGAGAAAGCTCATCTTCCTCTACAAACATTCCTAGTATCCCGGTTCAAGCTGGGTACGAGTCCTTCTTATCGTCCCGTTCAACAAGAATATCAAAGAGTGAGTTGAGGAACTACTTAGAGGATGAGGTTGCCCCTCGCAACAAGGCTCTTGATCTTCTTGGTTGGTGGAAAGACAATGCTCCTAGGTACCCAATTATGGCCAAGATAGCCAGGAGGTTCCTTACTATCCCGGCTACCTCCGTGTCTTCGGAATCTACCTTCAGCACGACCGGAAGGATTTTAGGTATGTCAACTCGTACTATTGAACTTTGGTTATAAACCTGTCAACTTCTCATCCTCAAACTAGTTTGTCAACTTGTGTCGTATTAGATGACTATAGGAGTTCGTTAAAACCGGTTATGGTGGAGGCATTAGTTTGTGGTGCAAGTTATATCAAGGGTGCTCATGTTGACTTGAATCTGGTGGTATGTTTGCCATCTTTTCCTTACCTTTTTTTATTTCTTTTTTGGTCTTGTTGTTTGTGATGTGAGCATTTGTCTAACTTCCACACTTGTAGCCAAGGGATGAGAATGAAGAGGATGATGTTGAGAACATCAAGTTACCCATTGTGGTGGAGGAGATCAATGATTGGTAACTATTCTTCCTACATGTTTCACTTGTCATACGATACCAAGTATTATTTATGTGAATGTTATCTTACTTGTAGACGTTCATCATGTGGATGTTGATCTTGCTATTTTGGAGATGAATGTCAAAGTGATCTTTCTCATGTGAAGGCTACTTTTGCATTTCTGTTATGTTGGAACCTTTCAAGTCAAGAACTATGAATTGTCACTGCTAGCTTGGAGATGAACCTCTCATTTGTGTTATGTTCAACTTGTCAATTGACATGGACTTGGAATTGTCATTGCAAGTTTGTAATCGTGTCGTTCGATGATGATAAGACCTTATGTTTGTGGATGTGATATTTGTGCTTAACCTGATTTGTGCCATCTTTTCTGTCAAAATCAGTTTGTGGATGTCCAAAAAACAAAGGAAATGCTGTCCAAATTTAGTTATTCTTGCTGTCCAAATTTAGTCCAGTGCTTGCTGTCCAAATTAGTTGTTTGTGGCTGTGATATTTCTGCTGTTTCAGTCCAAACTTATCTGAAACTGTAGTGATCAGTGATGACTTGTCATATTACATCCATGTCAGTATGTGATGCCTAAACAGTAGAACACAGCCTAGGTAGTAGCTAACAGTAGTGTTGTTGTACTTTTGATTAATCTACTCTCCAAAACCAGCAGATGCCTAAACATACACTGCCTGGCAACAAATACGACCTAAAAGGAGCAAATATACACTGCCTGGCAACAAACAGGAGCCAAAAGCTGGCCGGTCCATTCGGTCCTCTCGGGCCTGACCGAGCTGGCACCCCAACGGTCCGGTCCTAGAATACTAGCTCGTTTGACAGTTCGGTCTGGTCCGGACCGGACCGCCGGCGGCCGGTCCAAACGCCGGCTCGGACCGGGACCGGACCACCGGCGGCCGGTCCAAACGCCGGCTCGGACCGGGACCGGACCGGCCCGGACCGTGTTCAGGCTGAGCCGTGCCTGCAGGAGCTAGCCGGGGCAAGTCAGATCGACGGCGGGAAGGTGCGGGACTTCCATGTGTGTGCAGAACACATGCGCAAGCTGAGCGCAAGGTCCAGGCGGGCACGCACAGAACCGGTTCGAGCTCGGCCTTGTCCGGATTCAATCGGGGCGAGCGGTTGGAGCACATATTCAAGGGGAATAGGTGTGGCTCACCTCAGGACAGCTGTAGGCGAGCTTGGACGATGTCAAGGCAGCAAGACGACGATGAATTTGAGCGCGGAATGAGCAGATTGCGATTGGTATGAAACAGTTCAACCATTGCAACAAGGGGTCTATTGCAAAGCAAGCAAGCGCAACATGGTGCTTGTTGCAAAGGCTACGGCTCGGCGGTAGATCTGACAGAGCAGGTTGCGATTGGTAGAAAACCATTCAACCATTGCAACAAATGTTTGTTGCAAAGCAAGCGAGTGCATCATGGTCCTTGTTGCAAAGGTTCTGGCTGACTGGAGGCACAGAGAGTAGATCGGATGGTTGTCTCGCACCATCCAACGGCTGCCGAGGCGGCTGATCAGATCCCGTCTTCACCCGGCCGATGCTTAGCGTTTGATTTCTCTAATACAGTTGAGTTAGTGCTAGTTAATTAGGAGTCACGTCGTCAAAGATAAAAAGGAGAGTAGCATTTCGTGGCTATTAGGTTTGTCCGTATCGATCCTAGTGTGTTTCTCGTTGCATGCCATACGCGGTATTAGTTTGAGTCCGGCTATAAGATTAGTACTACTATTTGCACTTGTAAGTACGAACGTACGTGGGTTAGCAGCAGCAGGTGTCCGGGTTATATTAAATATAAGTTTTTTAGACATTTTAAATGGACTATAATATACGGATGTATTTAGACATATTTTAGAGTGTAGATTCACTCACTTTGCTCCGTATGTAGTCACTTGTTGGAATCTTTAAAAAGACTTATATTTAGAAACGGAGAGAGTACTACAGTGGATAAGTTTGTTGTCGAATTTGGTCTCACTAGGCATCACATCGATAGATGGATTAACTTTTCCATCGAGTCAATGGCCAAGCACATTGGTCTTGATCTCATTGGATTGAGTGTGTATGAAGATGACAAGTACGTTGTCCCGCTGTGCAAACTCAGTGGCCCGAATGGCTCTTGTGTCAAGTCTCTTCATATGGCCAATGTCTGTTTGAAGCCGCCTCCTAGTTTCTCTGCTATCACAAACTTGAAGAAACTCATCTTACATATGGTGTCCATTGATGCAGACGATCTCCAATGTTTGTTGCTAAGTTGTGCTCTTCTCGAGAGTTTAAGACTGGAGGACTGCCGCTTGTCAAGTTTTAGTATACGCCAGGAGCTCTGCCGGTTGCAGCACCTGAGTGTGCGCGAGTGTCCGGTGGGAACGATACAGTTGCGTGCTCCGAACCTTACCACATTTCAGTTCGATGACTGCCCGACGCAAATTGTCCTCATTGAATCTTCGAAGTTGTTAGAAGCAACCTTTGTGTTCAAGAACATTAGATACAACTGGTGTGAGGATGCTTTAGATTACGTCCTGGCCGAGCTTCCAGCTGCGCTTCCTTATGTGCATAAACTCTTTGTACATGTGCTTGTTGAAGACGAGGTTTGTTGTGTGCCTTCTTCGAAAATAATAATCCCGTCACCATATATATATTTGGGGTGCATTTGTAGCTATTGACTTGCCACCTCAGTGGATCTCATACTGATTTCATTGCGGTTGTGCATTTTTTCTGTTCTGTTCCAGGAGCAAAAGTTCAGTAAAACCCACACCACCTTCCACCAACTGAGGTATCTGAACCTTAACATTGATATCATAGATACTCCAGAGGATACTAGCTGGGTCACAAGGTTTGTCAACCTCTTGGAATTAGCTCCTCTCTTAGAGGAATTGGAACTACATGTAAGTGATTCAATCGTTGATCATCATCGTAATTTTATCTATTTTGATGTTTGATCTGCTTGGTCAAAAGAAAATTGAAGGATAGTGAAATTAATTAATGGTTGGGTATATGTGTGCAGATATCATCTTATAAATCTGATGAAGTTCCTGCAACTGTAAGGATAGTGACTGATCTGCCAGGGCCTCTGCATCGTCACCTCAAAAGTGTACACGTAACTGGATTTTGTGATCTGGTGGGGATTGTTGAGTTGGTGCTCTACATCCTTCGAAATTGTACTGTACTCGAGCGTATGGTGGTAGATCCAGTGATGATATGGATGTACTGTGGATATCCATATACTGGCCATTTCTAGTCGGTCAGCAAGGCCAATAGCAGCCAGGAGTTCGCTCGACCTAGTTTTACTGAGGAGGAATTGCGGCCGACCAGGGAGTTTGCGAGGAAACACCTTGACAAAGTGGAGTTCTGTCACATCCTCACGATTTTATAGAACTAGAATTGCATGTAATGGGCAGTCTTAATTATGGTATTCTTCTGCTTGTTCTTTCCCTTCGAATAAAAACACATATTGAAATTAACAGATATACACGTGGAATGACATCCTACTTCAATGTATGGTAGTAGATCCCATGGCAGGGATGAAGGATGATTCGTGTACGAAACGTTTCTATTGGGTAAGTAGGGTGGTATTAGCGAAGAGATTATTTTGCAACCAAGGGGACTAGGGAATACGCTGGTGAGAAGATGTTGTTTGTGAAAAAATACCTTGACAGAGAGCAGTTTTTTGGCACCCTCGCCATTTATAAAGAACAATGCTGTCATATCTACATGTCCGCATTTTTCAATTATTGTTCAATAATTTCAAAAAATATTCATACTTTTCGAAAATTGTTTTTTATTAAATTTCACATATATTTTTTTTCTTGAAAAAGGTTTCCGTTGTAAAAATTGTTTGCAAATTTGAAAAGATGTTCTTGTCTTCAAATATTTTTTGGGAGCTTGAAAAAATGTAGCCCATTTCCCAAAATTGTTCAGATATTTAAATAAAAAATCAAGCTTCCAAAAAATGTTCCACATTTTTAAAATGTACAAATCTAAAAAATATTTGCATTTTTCCATTTTGGTTTATAAATTCGAAAAATGTTCAAAATATTCAAATATTGTTTAGGAATTTGAAAAATTGTTTGTGTTTTTAAAAAACATTCATAATTTTTGTTCTTTAAATTTCACAACTTTTCTTTGAAGATTTCGCAAAAATGTTTCTGTTGTAAAAATTGTTAGCAAATTTATATAAATGTTCGCCTCTTTAATTATTTTGTGGGAGCTTAAAAAAATGTTGTCCTTTTCCAAAAAATGCTCTGAAATTTCAATAAAAATTAAAGTTTCCAAATTTCAAAAATGTACAAAATCTCAAAAAGCCTTCGTTTTTTTTTTCAATTTTTTTACATAAATTCGAAAAATCTTCGCAATTTTAAAAATTGTTAATTAATATTTTGTTTAAAATGTTCACAATATTGTTTTTGAATATTTCGAAAAATGTTTCTCTTTCAAAAATTGTTTGCAGATTTTAAAAAATGTTCGTGTCTCCATTTTTATTGGGAATTTGAAAAAATGTTCAACTTTTTCAGCACTTTCAAAACATATTGGTGTTTTGAAACTTCTTTATGAGATGGAAAAATGGTATGCCAATTTTGAAAAATGTTTGTATTGGAATTTTATAAAATGTTGCTGTTTTTTAAAGATTGTTCGCGTTGGAATTTTGGAGTTTCTTTTTCTTTTGGTTTGGTAACAAATTTTAAAGGTGATCCTGTTTCATAAAACAATCATGGTTTTTCCTGAAAATGCGTTGGAAATTTAAAAAATATTCCGGTCTCCGGTGGAAGGTGTTATTAACGTTTTAGGGCTGCTTTGTGGTATTAACGTTGGATAGCTGAATTGGTAGTCCCACAAACGACTGTACTATGAGATCTATGGGAGCAATCAATGAAGGAGCGTGGGCTGAGAGAGCGCTCCGTCGTCACGTGTCGTGCTCTGGGCGCTCTCTCTGATTTTTGTTTTCCTTTATTTTTTTCTCACATGTTTTCGGCTTTTAAATGATTTTTTTTGGTGTTCTACAGGTCTTTCTTTGCTTTTGGACACAATTTTTTTGAAATTTTGTTTTTCTGCGAAAGAACGCTTTTTTTTGCTTCCTTGCGAGGCACGGGCGTGCCTCTCGCAAATGGGAAAAACTTGTTTTCTTTTTTTACCTTCCACGAAGGGCACATGTTTGCTTCAAAAAGAACGGGCGTTTCGAGGCCTTGGCAGGGTCTTAAGCTCATCATGGATGAGGATGCGAGGAAGGTGTTCGACAGTTTGGTCTCCATCTCGGTGGGCGACGGCAAGAAGATCTTGTTTTGGCGCTACATGTGGATCAACGGCCGCGCTGTTGCTGAAATAGCCCCGGCAATAACGAGTGCGATTCCCACGCGTAGCCAGAACCTCCGAACGATATTTCAAGCCCTGGGAAGCTCTCGCTGGGAATTGGACATAGATGGAGACCCGAGCTTCATGATGTAGATGCAGTTCTATATCCTGCAACACGCCATCTCTTTGGTTCAGAGGGAGGAGGTGAGGCCTTACATTTTCACTTGGCCTTGTGATGCCTCGGGCGCTTACACAACCAAATCAACGTACACGCGGCTGTCTTTTGGCTTGACCTACTTTGAGTCGGCGGCTCTTATCTGGAAATGCTGGGCACCTCTGAATTGCGAAGTTTATATGCCGCTAGCGGTTCAATATCATAGTTCAAACAATGGCGGATGCAAAGATTCTGTCATCAGGGTGCCGCACTTCATGATGTCAAGTTTTTTCTTTTTCCGAGAGTATGCCAAAGGCATACCAGCAAAGGCATTTACAAGAAGATCGAAACACAATGCGATCAAAGCGTCGATCAAACACCCACACCCCAGCGGCAGAGATACAAAAGACCACACTCTCGCTAGTCTATCTAAACCACCTGCACCGACCATCTTCCACTCCTCAATCTTGTCAATAATTCTGGCAATGAGTTGCGCTGGGGTCAATTGCTGATTTGTTGTTGAATTCTCCGAAAAACTCGAGCGTTCCGCTGCTTCCATAGCGACCAGGCGATGAGGATAAAAAAAGAGTCGAAGCCATGCCGAAGTCTATTCTAGAAGTTACTCCTAGCCTCTATCTACCAGTGCACAAGAGTATCTTGCGGTGAAGGAATGTTGATGTCCATCCCGAAGTGATGAATGATGAAGTGCCAAACCTCCCGTGCAAAGCCACATTGCAGCAAAACGAGGTCTAGTACTGTAACCCATGCCGCGCACGCCGATAGCTGGTCCACACCGGAAATTTTGCCTCGCAGAAGATGGTACTTGAGTTTTAACCAGTAAGGAAATAAAATTGCGAACAATTAATGTTTTACTGCATAATTTATAGTAAGACCTCATGAACAAAAAATAAATCGCGTGCATATAAGAAAAGAAAATGGAGAGTAGAATTAATAGTAGACGCTGGGGGCAAATGGAGAGGATGTGAGATGTGCGGCCGAGATCAGTCTCTTCGCTTCTTCCTTCCTTCCCACGGTCCCACCAGTCCATCCCAGACAGCCGCCGGCAGAGATGCAGCGGTGGTGAGCGAGCTCCGGCGGCCCATGCGACCGCTGTCGCGAGGGTGAGTGAGCTCCGAAGATCTTGTCCGCGCGGCCCTCCCTTCGTGCTTCCCTCTCCGGCGAGCCCGCTCGGCGCGGCTTTCCCACTCCCTTTAGCGCGGCGTCTCCATCCAAACGTAGGTGCATACAGTGATCTCATCTCGTACTTCATTTTGAATCCGTGTGAAGAATCGGTTGCCTCCTTGCCTTGATTCCGTGGTTGGTGATTGATGTACTCTGATCTGATCTGAATTTGTGAAGTAGAGTACGTTATATGTAAGTATTAGTCGGTTTGATTCATTGGCGCTTGCAGGCTTACAGCCATTTACATCATGAGAACATTACACCAGTTCAGTTAATTACCCAAATGATTTCTCAAAAAGAAAGTTAACTACCCAAACGCTATTCACCACGGACAAAGATTACACGGTGTTCCAATGATTTTTCTTTTTCTTGTGCTGAACTATATTACCAGCGGAAGTATTTTACTTTTACAAAGTTCCCAAACATCAGTGCTCTGCATCCTCAGATGCACTTTATCTGCAATCGTTCAGATACAGATTGTGGAAAGAGAAACACAAAAGGTCAACGGAAATCAGAAACGAGTTAGCTCACAAGAAAAATAAATGGTTAACCAGCGCTCGAAACTACAATGATCACTTGATTAAGTCAATCCTTAATTTCCATCTGATCATAGTAGTAGTTGCAATCTAGCAGACAACTGTTTCAACCATGGAGATTCAGTCTTTAATGGGACGAAGCAGGATGCTTCAGAGTTCAGACCTTAGCATCGGTTTTGGACACCTGCAGGAAATGAAGTTGATCTCAGTCTGTCAAAAGGTAAAACATGTTTAACTCAGCTCTTGATGAAGTATCTTAATTACATTTCCCATCGCTGACAAGGAGTTAGTTTTTCAAGAATGATCACTGACAAGTAGGAGTAGTAAATCAGGGACTAAACTTCTACTAGACTACAACACCAGCAAGTCATCATGAACCCGAGGCTTATGAACTGGTCACTGTTATGATTCTAATTAAACATAACAGACGTCGTATTCCACTATCCCGTACTCTGATTCATACTCCAGAAGGCTACTACTTCAACACAAGTTGTTGGGAATATCACTGTAGCAATCAGCTCCTAAGAAAAGGAGCTTAATGATATCCATGAACATATCATCCACACAAAATATTTGTAATTATTACATTAACACGCTTAATCTTCACAGTATTCATTGTGTTGACAAAGATTCTTTGATGGCCTTCAGTTCCTTGATGATACCCCGTGTTGGCATTCTAGACGATGGTGATTCCTGAGAGCAAGATATTCCAAGTCTAAGTACTGAAACGAGGCAATCAACATTTCTCTTATTTGAATGATAATCAACGGTCTGATGGTCACTTTTGAGGTCCAAAGGCAGCCTTGAGTCAACAACGCCCATCACACTGTTATTATGTAGGGCCAGCTCGACATACTCACATAGACCCAATCCTTGTCCAAATCTGCTATCAGTGGGCCTCTTAGCAGTTATAGTTTCCAAGACAAGAATTCCAAAACTGTAAATATCTCCGTGTGTTGACACCATATTTCCAGCACCATACTCTGGATTGATGATTTGGAAAAAATATTAGACCCTTTAGGATGCAAATAATTGTAAATCCGCATTGCAACATTATACTGATGTTTTTAGAAATACACCACAACTTTTGATTGCAAAATCCTTTTTTCAGTAAAGAAAGAGCGAGCGATGGAGAATGCAAGCAAAATAAAAAGTGGGAAGCAAACATGTTAGGCTAACCTGGAGCAGCATAACCAATTGTTCCTCTAAGACCCATTGAGCTCGTTGAGTGCTGGCACAACGAACTTTCATCAACAAGAATCCTAGCAAGTCCAAAGTCTCCAACGTGGGCTACCATATCAGCATCCAAGAGCACGTTACTTGGCTTAAGATCACAATGTACAACAGGTGCAGGGCCTTGGCAATGAAGATAATCCAATGCATAAGCCACATCGAGTAGTATGGTCACTCTTTGAAGTAGATCTAGGTACATACACTCTGTTTGCTCATTTGTATAAGGATGCAGCCAAACATCTAAACTACCATTTGGCATGAAGTCAAACACAATAGCTTTGAAGTCATTCCCCTTGTTATCATTGCTTGAGCAAGCCGTAATTATCTTCACAAGATTTCGGTGCCTCACATTTCTTAGTGCTTCACATTCAGCAATGAAACTCTTAAGTGCCCCAGGAGTGTGAACTTTCAACACCTTCACTGCAACAAGGTTTGTACTTTCTTCAGCTTGGTCATCTATGACTCCTTTGTACACTGACCCAAATGATCCAGAACCTATTAAATTTGTTGACGTGAAACCATCCGTTGCTTTTGCCAACTGCAAATAAGAGATCATTGGGAGGCCTTGTCTGAATGTTGTGGAAGGTATATTTTGTTTGCTTTTCTTGTGCACTATGCAGAGCTTGCATAGCAATGCAAGTACAACAATTGTTGTAACGAGAGAAAGGGAAATAGGACTTATAAGAAATCTATGCCTTTTCTTTGGTATGTCCAATGAACAAGGAGGCAAATGTAGAGTAGGTATGCCTCCGCAGAGTTTGCCATTGTTTTCAATTGAGATCGCCGAAGAATTTGCAAAAACACCAAAGGTTGGCACTTGGCCGGCAAAGCTATTGAATGAAAGATTTAGTTGATAGAGCGTGCTAAGGTTGCCTAAGAAGCTAGGTATCAGACCTGAAAGATTGTTGTTCGAGAAGTCAAGATTTTGAAGACCTTTCAATTGACTAAGGAGTGACGGGATAGTACCATTTAGAAAATTGTTTTGGATATAGATATTCTGAAGAAGCTGGCACTCACCCAAGCCAACAGGAATTTCACCTGATAACATGTTGGACTCAGCATGGAATTCTACAAGATTTTTTAGATGCCCTATTTCTTGTGGTATTGATCCCTCAAAGTTGTTGTACGACAGATCCAAAATTAGGGAAAGTGTGGAGATGTTGAATACCGCAATAGGAATTTGGCCTGAAAATTTGTTGCTGGCAAGGTTCAGTGTCAACAACTTGGTCAGGTTTCCTACCGTGCTTGGTATATTGCCACTAAAAGCATTTGCTTGGAGTTCTAAACTGATCAATTCTGTAAGATTTCCAAACGTCAATGGAATTGACCCACTAATTTTGTTGTTTTCTACAGAGAAAAGCTGAAGTTTATTGAGGCTCCCAAAGGTGGAGGGAAGAGTCCCTCTGAAAGAGTTACTATCTAGCACAAGATATTCTAAGTTGGCGAGATTGCCAATATCTTTTGGTATGTTTCCTGAAATTGTGTTGGATTGAAGGTCTAAACGTTTTAGCGAAGTGGAAAGGTTAGAAACTGAAGAAGGAAGGACACCCCCAAACTTGGAGGAACCTAATTCCAAATTTTGTAACTGGGAGCAATTTGTTAACGCAGTTATGAATTCCCAGTCGTTGGGTTCTTTGGCTTCAAGCGAAGTGCTTGAGAGCTCTAGGGACAAGAGATAACCTAACCTTCCAAGGTCGGCAGGTACAGTGCCGCTGAAGAGGTTAGGGCCAAACTGGAGCCGCTTCACATTAGTGACATTCGCTACTGAGGCTGGTAGACGTCCATGAAAGAGATTATTGTCCATCAGTATAAACTCGAGATAGGAAAGTGAGCTGAATGCATCTGAAGGTATTGTGCCACCTAGCATATTGTGCTCGACACTAAGACCCATCAGAGAGGAAATGTTCCAAATAGACACCGGAATCGGTCCACTTAGATTATTGTAGCCTAAGCTGAGCCATGATAAGCTGGACATCATTCCCAGAGATGGAGGGATAGGTCCCGATAGGTTGTTACCCATGAGATCAAGATGCATAAGGGAGAGGTTGCCTAGAGATGACGGTATCTCGCCAAATAATCTATTATTGGATAAAAACAAGAATTCGAGCAACGGCAAGTCTGCCAGAGAATGAGGGATCCCTCCGGAGAATCCATTCTCTTGTAGGTTCAAGATGTACAGATTCTTCAAGGCACCAATCTCAGTTGGGATCTCGCCTTGGAGAAAATTCGCGCTAAAGTTGAGCAATTGAAGTCTGCCGAGACGGCCAAGTTCTGGAGGTACCTGCCCGATGAGCTGGTTGTCGCGGAGGTCAAGCTCTCTGAGAAAGGACAAGTTGCCCAAGAATGGTGAGATGTGCCCCGACAGATTGAAGGAGCCCATGTGCAACGAGATGACCCTGTGAGGGTGACGACGGCCGCATGCAACCCCTGGCCAGCTGCAGTAGTGGCTTGACGTGTTCCATGAATCCAGCAAGCGGGAGGATATCATGGACTTGAAAGAGAGGAGTGCGAGCTCGTCAGCCGTGGCATTGCTGCTCCTTGGAGAGGGAGGGAGCCGAGCATGGGAGCATATGCACGACAAGGAGAAGAAGCAGAAAAATACTAATACCCTGGCCATGAGAACAAATTGGGGCGCTACTTAGATGTGGCATGCATGACTCTCTAGCCAGGATACAAGGGATGTTATAAATAGAGAAAAAAGCTGAAGGTGAAGAGGCTACACTACACTTGACTTCTTATGGGAGTTGACCTGATCGAGTAAGTTTCATGATCTTAATTTTGTGGACTTCCATTATAACATTAGCTAGATACTAAAAAGGTATTTTTTTTAGCACTGTAGACCTACTTGAAAGTTACAAAAGAAAAATTTACTTGCATGTTGATGTAACACATGTGCACAAAACATGAAAGATACCAAAATCTGATGGAAAAACACACACATGCACAAGTCATCCGTAGAGGTCTGTAAATTTTAAAGTAGAAATACATAATTACTTTTACATGGCATCATGACGACTGTAACTCTATTTATCACGTGGGATAAAAAATCGATAATCTCATAGGAAATCTTCATTTAACGGTATGATTAGGATGCAAATTTTCTCAATGAGCATATGTTTTGCTTGTTGTGATGATAAGTAGGAGCAACCTGGCATAGTTTGAATTAGCTAGCTAGTGGTACCAATTATATATTTTTTCTTTCAAAAAGGAGGTAAAACCCCTCGGCCTTTGAATCAGATGATGCACACAACCATCTTCGTTAAAGTAAGATATGTAGCAAGGAGTTATTATACAAAGTGACTAAACCCACAAGGGCACTATTGGCAGCTAATATGATTATATCATTGGTTGGCCATCATTCAAACTGGTTGAACATAGCTCATGCAGTCATCTCCCATTTGTTGCTCTACCAACCGGTTCCCAAAAATATTCATTATGCTATCTGGTGGAGGTCAATCAAAGGCTACATGGATGATACACATATCAGGGTGGCAAATGGGCGAGGAAGGAACAGATGATGTATTGTCTTCTCTTGGTCAAAACACCCCTCACATCCGTGGTTTGCCAATTTGTCCTTGGTTTACTAGCCCAATAGGACAAGAAGTACAAGTTTGGACCAAAGTTTTAAATAGCCATCCAATTATAGCCCCCCTATAGCGGTCTGAGCAAGGTGCCGTTAAATGATAGGCTATATGATTCATGTACAATTGTCCGAAAAAGTTTTAAAATAGCCGGCTAAAGGTTATTTGAAGGACTGTCGCTATTTGACAAAGACAGCTATTTAAAAGAATGGTTTGGACAGACGTCCTGCCTCCATAAGATGCTTCTTCGTGACATTGACTGAAGTAGATGAGACACGAGAGCGTGTGGGCTGGAGTACTCCTTTTGTTGTCGCCGTGGTCGGCAGCCCCGCCACCAGTTGGCAATGTGGTTCACCACCACTCGAGTCTAAATCGCAAGTCTTCTGTCCCGAGTCATCGTTGCCTTCTTCTCCAGGCTGGGAAGACGATGCTCGGGTCTTGGGAGCGTGTGGGCTGGAGTAATCCATTTTTCCACGCGGTGTTGGGCTGGGCACCCTGGTCAGTAGCTTTGATGTTGAGCTGGACAGACGAGACTTGGGTCTTGGGTCTTGGGTCTTGGGATCGTGTGGGCTGGAGTAATCCTTTTTTCCACGCCGTGTTGAGCACTCCGGCTAGCAGCTTGATTGGTAAGTTCGTCCTTGGGGCGCGCGTACTGTTTGTCTACAGTTTCCTGGTCTCAATCAGTGTACGTGTTCTTTTTCAGAATCACATCCTTGGAAAGTTTACTTCTGATTATCCCTACTGATGACGCGTGATACAATGCATGTCCGTCACTTTGTCCATATTAAAAAGTTTTTGTGGGATTACAATTGGATCAAGGATGGGAGGATGTTCCACTTTGCAAGGATGTGATTCTGAAAAAGAACACGCAACCAAACAAACGACAGAGAGCACCAGAGAAGCACCCAAAGTACCGAAAAACCAACAGGAAAGGCACGCAGGCCAGGATAGTTCATGGCACGCAGGCCAACACAAACAAACCAAAACAAGGCACGCATGCTAACAACCTACATCAACCTACGGGTCTCACAACGGCAATTGTGTCTGGGCGTCACTGTCTTACTTAGACAAAGAAGAAGCAGAAGCCCGAACTCTGAAAATGAGCACCTCCATTGCGTCCCGATCGACATCCTTAGTCAATAATTTCCACTGCTGCAGGAAGATGCACATTTTAAACAAGTAAGCAGCCGGTCTGCCAGTGAAAATATGTTCGATGGTAAATTTGTTTATAGTAGTCCAAATCGCCCAATATAACGCAGAGAACCCAACCCTGTACATGCGTTTGTTTTGCCCCTGCAGCCCATTCGATAACGAACGGAGCTCGACAAAGGAATTGGGGGCCCACGAAACACCCATCCAAGACCGGATGCAGCACCCGGCTAAAAAAATATATGATTCGAGTCCTCAAAGGCTGCACAAAGGGCACAAGGTTAGAACCAAGCCCATTCCGCTTGCAAATTTGATCAGTCGCAAGAAACCAACCCCTAATAGCTTGCCACACGAAAATCTTAATCTTAGGGGGAGATCTCAGCTTGCTACACAGGCTTGAATTTAGATGTAGTACAGCCCGAGATCAGCCTCGAACATAAAGATTTTACTGAAAACCCAACAGAGTAGGAATATGGCCAAGTAACAGAATCATCCTCCTATGAGAGAACATGGAACATGGCAGCGAGGCGGTGCTAGTCGCCCAACTCTTCAGGAGAGAGGGATCTCCTGAAACTCAGGTCCAAGCTAGCGTGGGAGAGCTCAGGGATTGCGATCTTCAGAGAAGAACAATACGAAAATAACATCGTAAAGGCAACTACCAAAGTGGAATCCCCACACCACCAGTCTAACCAGAAGCGTGTGGAACCGCCATTACCCACCACAAACTTCACATGAGCCCTGAAATCATCGCACACTTTGAGTAGATCACGCCCAAATTAACTGAGAACCACCCGAGGCGGAGGCAAAAAGGGTGCTAATGCGGAAAGTATTTAGGTTTGAGAAGAGAGAACCAAAGAAACCCAGGCCCAGAGGTAAGAACTTTCCACCACCACTTGATAATAAGACATTTGTTCATCACGGAGGTATTCAAAATGCCCAATCCCCCAATTTTTTTGGGCCTACAGATGATCTTCCATTTCACCAGCCGGTATTTGCGTCGGTTGTCCACAACATTCCAATAAAACTCCCCTCTATGTCTATCAAAAACACCACGCGTCCCCTCTGAAAGGCGATAAAAACCCATAGTAAACATAGGCAGAGAGAAAAGACACGCATTGATGAGACACACACCAGTAGAAAACAGGGCTATGGTCCAGGCCGGGTCAGCCCATTAGTCCCGGTTCAGTCTAGAACCGGGACCAATATGGGCATTGGTCCCGGTTCGTGAGCCCAGGGGGCCGGCCGGGCCACGTGGGCCATTGGTCCCGGTTCATCTGGACCTTTTGGTCCCGGTTGGTGGGATGAACCAGGACCAATGGGCCTCGCTCCTGGCACACCACCATTGGTCCCGGTTGGTGGCTTGAACCGGGACCAAAGGCTCCCCTTTAGTCCCGGTTCATGTCACCAACCGGGACCAATGAGGTGCCTATATATACCCCCTCGCGCAAGAGCAGAGCACAGTGCTCTGTTTTTTCTGGCCGAGGGGGAGAGGGCTTTGTGGTGCTCTAGCTCACCTCCTATGCACATGAGGTGTTCGATGGAATGCCCGAGCCACACTACTTAAGCTTTCTCCTCTCGAAGCTCGACCTCCAAACTCCATTTTCCTCGAGATTTGTCTAGATTTAGCGGTCCGTCACGCCCCGTCCCCGTCTTCACCGCCGTCGATCACCCGCGCCGATCTCATCACCGACACCACCGTGGTGAGCCTCTTGTTCTTATCTTCTTTCTGAAAGGAAAAATATTCTTACTTGTATGTTTAGATAGATACTTGTATCATTTTCTTACATTTATTATTGCATCTTATATAGTGCGATGCTTTTGGTATCCGCCCCCGTCGGCCCTCGTCCTGTCTATGATTCGGATTTGGTATGTATATTATCTTTATAACTATTGGTTCATTTATTATTTATGAAAATTATGCCGACCAACGTGACATAGATTTTATTTATCTAGGATGTATGTGAATCGGAAATGCCAACCGACCCTATTGTCGAGAGGTTAAATTTAGTTGAAGAAGAAAACAATTTGTTGAAGGAAAAAATAAAAAAAATTGAGGAGGAGAAGATGATATTGGAGTTGCATGTTGCGGATGTCGTTGATGATCACAAGATCAAGATGGATGCAATGCACTTGAAGATTAGAAAGATTAGAAAATATGCCATTCATACTAAGGCTTGGTATCATTATGCCGTTGGATCAATTGTTACCTTGGTTGCGATTATGATCGCATTTGTTTTCGCATTGAAATGTTTTACATAGTTTCAATGTATGGTTTAATTAATTAGATGCTCTGGAGAGCTATATGTTGTTAGATGAGAACTATGTATGCACTTTGGTTTTAATGTGATGATGAACTTCTATTAATTTGGACACTTAATTATATATAATGCACGCAGATGAACCGGCAATGGATGTATGGTGACAGACACACCCGCGAGTACATTAAGGGCGTGCATGAGTTTCTCGATGCGGCTGAGGAAAACAAGCAGAATGGTTTTATGTGTTGTCCATGCACTGAATATGGGAATACGAGGTCTTACTCTAACCGGAAAATCCTTCACTCCCACCTGCTTTACAAGGGTTTCATGCCACACTATAATGTTTGGACGAGGCACGGAGAAATAGGGGTTATGATGGAAGACGACGAAGAAGAAGAGTACGATGACAACTATGTGCCCCCTGAATACAGTGGTGCTGCAACGGGGGGAGCTGGTGAAGATCAAGAGGAACCAGACGATGTGCCCAATGATGCTGCCACGGGTGAAGCTGCTGAAGATCAAGAGGAACCAGACGATGTGCCCGATGATGATGATCTCCGCCGGGTCATTGTCGATGCAAGGACGCAATGCATTAGTCAAAAGGAGAAGCTGAAGTTCGATCGCATGTTAGAGGATCACAAAAAAGGGTTATACCCCAATTGCGAAGATGGCAACACAAAGCTCGGTACCGTACTGGAATTGCTGCAGTGGAAGGCAGAGAATGCTGTGGCTGACAAAGGATTTGAGAAGCTACTAAAAATATTGAAGAAGAAGCTTCCAAAGGATAACGAATTGCCCAACAGTACATACGCAGCAAAGAAGGTCGTATGCCCTCTAGGATTGGAGGTGGAGAAGATACATGCATGCCCTAATGACTGCATCCTCTACCACGGTGCATACAAGGATCTGAACGCATGCCCGTTATGCGGTGCATTGCGATATAAGGTCAGACGAGATGACCCTGGTGATGTTGACGGCGAGCCCCTCAGGAAGAGAGTTCCTGCGAAGGTGATGTGGTATGCTCCTATAATACCACGGTTGAAACGTCTGTTCAGAAACGAAGAGCATGCCAAGTTGATGCGATGGCACAGTGAGAACCGAAAGAAAGATGGGAAGTTGAGAGCACCCGCTGACGGGTCGTAGTGGAGAAAAATCGAGAGAAAGTACTGGGATGAGTTTGCAAAGGACCCAAGGAATGTATGGTTTGCTTTAAGCGCGGATGGCATTAATCCTTTCGGGGAGCAGAGCAGCAATCACAGCACCTGGCCCGTGACTCTATGTATGTATAACGTTCCTCCTTGGATGTGCATGAAGCGGAAGTTCATTATGATGCCAGTTCTCATCCAAGGCCCTAAGCAACCCGACAACGAAATTGATGTGTACCTAAGGCCATTAGTTGAAGAACTTTTACAGCTGTGGAATGGAAATGGTGTACGTACGTGGGATGAGCACAGACAGGAGGAATTTAACCTTAAGGCGTTGCTGTTCATGACCATCAATGATTGGCTCGCTCTCATTTCAGGACAGACAAACAAAGGATACCACGCATGCACGCACTGTTTAGATGACACTGAAAGTATATACCTGGACAGATGCAGGAAGCATATGTACCTAGGCCATCGTCGATTTCTTCCGACCAACCATCAATGTCGAAAGAAAGGCAAGCATTTCAAAGGCGAGGCAGATCACCGGAAGAAGCCCGCCATGCGCACCGGTGATCACGTGCTTGCTATGGTCAATGATTTACACTACGTAATCTTTGGAAAGGGTCCCGGTGGACTAGCTGTTCCGAATGACGCCGAGGGACACGCACCCATGTGGAAGAAGATATCTATATTTTGGGACCTACCCTACTGGAAAGACCTAGAGGTCCGCTCCTCAATCGACGTGATGCACGTGACGAAGAACCTTTGCGTGAACCTGCTAGGCTTCTTGGGCGTGTATGGGAAGACAAAAGATACACCTGAGGCACGGGAGGACCTGCAACGTTTGCACGAAAAAGACGGCATGCCTCCGAAGCAGTATAAAGGTCCTGCCAGCTACGCTCTTACGAAAGAAGAGAAAGAAATCTTCTTTGAATGTCTGCTCAGTATGAAGGTCACGACTGGCTTCTCGTCGAATATAAAGGGAATAATAAATATGCCAGAGAAAAAGTTTCAGAACCTAAAGTCTCATGACTGCCACGTGATTATGACGCAACTGCTTCCGGTTGCATTGAGGGGGCTTCTACCGGAAAACGTCCGATTAGCCATTGTGAAGCTATGTGCATTCCTCAATGCAATCTCTCAGAAGGTGATCGATCCAGAAATCGTACCAAGGCTAAGGAGTGATGTGGCGCAATGTCTTGTCAGTTTCAAGCTGGTGTTCCCACCATCCTTCTTCAATATCATGACGCACGTCCTAGTTCATCTAGTCGACGAGATTGTCATCCTGGGGCCCGTATTTCTACACAATATGTTCCCCTTTGAGAGGTTCATGGGAGTCCTAAAGAAATATGTCTGTAACCGCGCTAGGCCAGAAGGAAGCATCTCCATGGGCCATCAAACAGAGGATGTTATCGGGTTTTGTGTTGACTTCATTCCTGGCCTTAACAAGATAGGTCTCCCTAAATCGCGGTATGAGGGGAGACTGACTGGAAAAGGCACTCTTGGAAGAGACTCAATAATATGCAGGGACGGATATTCTTGGTCTCAAGCACACTACACAGTTCTACAGAACTCTACCTTGGTGACCCCGTATGTCGATGAACACAAGAACAGTCTGCGCTCCAAACACCCGGAGCAATGCGACGACTGGATTACATGTGAACACATCAGGACTTTCAGCAGTTGGTTGGAAACACGTCTCAGAGGTGACAACACTGTTTGTGATGAGTTGTACTTGTTGTCTAGGGGACCATCTTTGACTGTATTGACTTACAAAAGATACGAGATAAATGGGAATACATTTTACACGATCGCCCAAGACCAAAAGAGCACCAACCAAAACAGCGGTGTCCGCTTTGATGCAGCAACCGAGAGCGGAAAGGACACATATTATGGTTACATAGTGGACATATGGGAACTTGACTACGGACCTGATTTTAAGGTCCCTTTGTTTAAGTGCAAATGGGTCAATCTGTTAGGCGGCGGGGTACAGGTAGACCCACAGTACGGAATGACAACAGTGGATCTGAAAAATCTTGGGTACACTGACGAACCGTTCGTCCTAGCCAATGATGTGGCACAGGTTATCTATGTGAAGGACATGTCTACCAAACCGAGAAAAAGAAAAGATAAGGAAGCGAATACATCATACGATGAGCCAAAGCGCCACATAGTTCTTTCAGGAAAAAGGGACATCCTGGGAGTGGACGGCAAGACAGACATGTCTGAAGATTATGAAAAGTTTCATGAAATTCCTCCCTTCAATGTCAAGGCTGACCCAAGCATCCTGATAAACAATGAAGATTATCCATGGTTACGGCGCAATAAGCAAATGACACAAGCGAAGAAAAAGTGAAGACTTTCTCCCGCAACTATTATGATGATACCATGCCAAATTTGTAACAGACGAACATGCTACCATTGTCTGTTTTGTACATGCACATGCTATGTGGGTGAAATTATGATACCATCCCAACTTTCAACTTTTTCAGAGTTCATTTGAAATGCTTTCATGTCTTATGGTTCGAAACTTTGATACTTCGAAAGTGATTGTCCATTTTGTACACGAAGTGCATCAAGTTTTTGTCGTAACCCTCTCTACTTTTTGGAACATGCTATGTGGGTGAAATGATGATACTATGCCAACTTTCAACCTTTTCAGAGTTCATTTTGAAATGCTTTCCAATTTCAGAGTCATTTAGCTCAAAGAATGAATTAATAGCAAACAGAATGAACTACAAAACTTTTATGAAAATAAAAACAATCAATTAAAATATTATGTTACGATCAACTAAAATAAAACTATAATATTCTTCAATAGCAAAAAGAATATAATTTTTGTGACCTAAAATCAAACTATAAGTATTTAATTGTAAGTATAAATAAAAAATAAATAGCAAAGAAGAAAAAAATTCTATTTTTATAGTAAAGTTATTCATAAACTAGTGATTCACACAAATTTTTAAAAATTCAAATTTAAACTATTCAAAATTTAAAACTAATGGCACTAACAGAAAGTTTATAATTTTTGTGACCTAAAATCAAAAAGAAATCACTAAAAAACTGTAAGTATTTAGTTGTAAGTAGAAATAAAAAATAAATAGAAAAAAATTCTAATTTTATAGTAAAGTTATTCATAAACTAGTGATTCACACAAATTTTTAAAAATTCAAATTTAAACTATTTAAAATTTAAAACTAATGGCACTAACAGAAAGTTTATAATTTTTGTGACCTAAAAGCAAAAAGAAATCACTAAAAAACTGTAAGTATTTAGTTGTAAGTAGAAATAAAAAATAAATAGAAAAAAATTCTAATTTTATAGTAAAGTTATTCATAAACTAGTGATTCACACAAATTTTTAAAAATTCAAATTTAAACTATTTAAAATTTAAAACTAATGGCACTAACAGAAAGTTTATAATTTTTGTGACCTAAAAGCAAAAAGAAATCACTAAAAAACTGTAAGTATTTAGTTTTAAGTAGAAATAAAAAATAAAAAACCAAAAAAATGTAGAAATAAAAAAGAAAAAACCAAAAAAATGCCACTACTGGGCCTCCACGGCCTGAATACGACTAGAAACCCTACATGGGCCAGGATTCAGGCCCGCAGAAGGCCCAATAGGCCCACAGGCAAAGCAGTGTCAAATTAGGCCCATAGGCCTGCAGTTCAGAGGAGTTCGAGAGGGAGGAGGCAGCAGAGCTTATAAACTGGTGTTGGGCGCTGTCAACTAGCGATGTGGGACTAAACTTTTGGGCGCGGGGCGCACAAGGGCATTGGTCCCGGTTGGTGGCACCAACCGGGACTAAAGGGGCATTGGTCACGGTTCGTGGCACCAACCGTGACCAATGCCCCCCTTTAGTCCCGGTTGGTGCCACCAACCGGGACCAAAGGCCGCCGCTTCCCGCCCTTTGGGCTGCTGAAAATTGGCCTTTGGTCCCGGTTCGTGGCACCAACCGGGACCAAAGGGGGGCATTGGTCACGGTGTGCCACGAACCGGGACCATTGCTCTGGCTATATATACAACCCTTGCGAAATTTTCGCCAACTGCTCCATTCCCCATCGCCGACGCCGCCAGGCTGCTCGTCCTCCTCGTCGCCGTCGCCGCCGCCGAGCCCTGCCCCTCATCGTCGCCTCCGCCACCGCCGAGCCCTGCCCCGACGCTGTCAGGCTGCTCCACTTCGCCGTCCTCGCCGCCGCCGTCGAGCCCTACCCCGATGCCTTCCCGGCCCGCTCCCACTGTGAGCCGCCGTGCCGTTCCCCTCCTCTCCTCCTCTCCCCCCGCCGCGCCCTGCCACCACCGCCAGCCGCGCCCCGACGCCGTTGCCGGCAGTGCTCTTGCCGCGCCCCGACGCCGCTGCCCGCCGTGCTCTGCCCGTACGTGCTCCGCTTGCCGCGCCGCCGCTGGTTCGCCACCGCCGCCCGTCGTGTTCTGCCTCGACGTCGCCGCCTGGCCGCGCTCCGCTTGCCGCGCCGCCGCCCGCCTCTATTAAATTTTTTGAGATATATGTATGCATGTGTGTAGTGTATATATATGTGTATGTATGTGTATGTTTGTGCAGTGTATGTGTGTGTGCATGCAGATATGTGTATGTATGCGTATGTATGCATGTGTGTAGTGTATATGTGTATGTATGTATATGTGTGTACCAGATAACTTCGACATGAGGGGGGTCGATATACCCCCTCCCCGATAACTTCGACATCATGGGGGGAGGGGGTCGCCGAGGGTCGAGGGTCGAGGGTTGCCGAGTGTTTGAGGGATCGAGGGGGCGAGGGTCAGGAACTAGCTAGGGTAGAGGGTCGAGGGTCGCCAAGTGTTCGAGGGGGCGAGGGTCGGGAAGAAGAGGAGAAAAAAAGAAGAGGAAAAAGGAGAAGAAGAGGAGAGGAAGAAAAGCTAGAGGAGAAGAAGAAAGGAATAGAGGAGAAGAAGAAAAAATAGAAAAAAATTATATTTTTTCTTCTTCTACTCTATTCCTTTCTTCTTCTCCTCTTTTTTTTCTTTTTTTTCTTCGATCTTCTCCCCTTCCCGATAGGAAAGTTTTATATAGAAAGTTATAATTTTAGAAAAGTTTTATATATGCAAAAGTTACAATTTTAGAAAAAGAAGGATAGGAAAGAAGAAAATAAGAAGAGGAAAGAAAGAAGAAGAGGAGAGGAAAAGAAGAGGAGAAATAAATAAGAAGAAGAAAAAAGAAGGGGAAGAAGAGGGAGAAGAAGAGGAGAGGAAGAAGAAGAGGAGAGGAAGAAGAGGAAGTCTTCTCCTCTATTCTTTCTTTTCTTCTTTTCTTCTCCTCTAGCTATTCCTTTCTTCTTCTCCTCTATTGGTCGAGGGTCGGGAAGTAGGGTCGAGGGTCGTTAAGGGGTCAAGGGTCGAGGGTTTCAGGGTCGTTGAGGTTCGAGGGGTCAAGAATCGCCGAGGGGTCGAGAGAGGTTTCCTAGTGTCAAAGTATTGAAGAAATCCATGCCTTCATCATTAGCCAGAAGTAACCAGGGCATGTTGGTACGAAGTTCTGCAAAGTTGTTCTGGAATGGAGTCCCGGATAGAATAATCCGCCTTTTGGTACGAATTCAGCAAAGGCCTTCCAAATAGCGATATTCGGAAGGCTCTTGCTGAACTTTGTACCAAAAAGCGAATTATCCTATCTGGGACTCCGTTCCAGAACAACTTTGAAGAGCTTCGTACCATCATGCACATGTTACTTTCGCCTAATGATGAAGACATGGTTTTGTTGAATCCTTTGACACTAGGCAACCTCCCGACCCCTCGGCGATCCTCTCGAACATGAGAGGAGAAGAGGGTCGTTCTAGGGTCGAGGTTCAGGTCGTCGAGGGTTCGAGGGGTCGAGGATCGCCGAGGGGTCGAGAGGAGGTTTCCTAGTGTCAAAGTATTGAAGAAATCCATGCCTTCATCATTAGCCGGAGTAACCAGGGCATGTTGGTACGAAGTTCTGCAAAGTTGTTCTGGAATGGAGTCCCGGATAGAATAATCCGCCTTTTGGTACGAATTCAAGCAAAGGCCTTCAAATAAGCGATATTCGGAAGGCTCTTGCTGAACTTTTGTACCAAAAAGCGAATTATCCTATCTGGGACTCCGTTCCAGAACAACTTTGAAGAGCTTCATACCATCATGCACATGTTACTTTCGCCTAATGATGAAGACATGGTTTTGTTGAATCCTTTGACACTAGGCAACCTCCCGACCCCTCGGCGATCCTCTCGAACATGAGAGGAAGAAGAGGGTCGTCTAGGGGTCTGAGGGTTTCAGGGTCGTCGAGGGTTCGAGGGGTCAGAGGATCGCCGAGGGTCGAAGAGGTTTCCTAGTGTCAAAGTATTGAAGAAATCCATGCTTCATCAATTAGCCGGAAGTAACCAGGGCATGTTGTACGAAGTTCTGCAAAGTTGTTCTGGAATGGAGTCCGGATAGGAATAATCCGCCTTTTGTACGAATTCAGCAAAGGCCTTCCAAATAGCGATATTCGGAAGGCTCTTTCTGAACTTTGTACCAAAAAGCGAATTATCCTATCCGGGACTCCGTTCCAGAAAAACTTTGAAGAGCTTCGTACCATCATGCACATGTTACTTTCGCCTAATGATGAAGACATGGTTTTGTTGAATCCTTTGACACTAGGCAACCTCCCGACCCCTCGGCGATCCTCTCGAACATGAGAGGAAGAAGAGGATCGCTCGAGGGGTCGAGGGTTCCAGGGTCGTCGAGGGTTCGAGGGGTCGAGGATCGCCGAGGGGTCGAGAGAGGTTTCCTAGTGTCAAAGTATTGAAGAAATCCATGCCTTCATCATTAGCCGGAAGTAACCAGGGCATGTTGGTACGAAGTTCTGCAAAGTTGTTCTGGAATGGAGTCCCGGATAGGATAATCCGCTTTGGTACGAAATTCAGCAAAGGCCTTCCAAATAGCGATATTCGGAAGGCTCTTGCTGAACTTTGTACCAAAAAGCGAATTATCCTATCTGGGACTCCGTTCCAGAACAACTTTGAAGAGCTTCGTACCATCATGCACATGTTACTTTCGCCTAATGATGAAGACATGGTTTTGTTGAATCCTTTGACACTACGCAACCTCCCGACCCCTCGGCGATCCTCTCGAACATGAGAGGAAGAAGAGGATAAAAAAAGAAGAGGAAGAAGAAAAAAAGAGGAGAAGAAAGAATAGAGGAGTTCTTCTCCTCTATTCTTTCTTCTCCTCTTTTTTTTCTTCTTCTTCCTCTTTTTTTTATCGGGAACGAGGGTCGTCGAGGGACATAGATGTAGTGTCGTCGTTGTCGATATATACCCCCTCCCGATAGCTTACTATGATTAGGTAGCTAGTTCTACGTTTGGCACTAATATATCCATCTGTCATGTTTGAATAATAATTGCCATGTTGTAAATATTTGTAGAAACTATGGACACCGCCCTAGACGAAGCAACAAAAGAAGCGTTGTTGAGGATAATCGCACAAGGAAGTGATGCCGTCTCGTTTCTCAACGAAACCGATGGTCTGGAAGGAGAGGGTGAACAAGCTGGCTACGGTGACCTAATGCCGGTGCAAGAAGAAGAACATGAGGACGGCTCCGGTGACCCAATGCCGGTGCAAGAAGGAGACCGTGATGACGGCTCCGGTGACCGAACCGAGTCCGGCCAGGTATATATATTAGTTAAGCCTATGCTGACTAGCTGATTGATGCATTCATTGTTTTGGTATGTACACATATTAATTAAGTCTTTGTTCTTTTTTCTAGCCCTCCGGATCGAGCACAACTTCGGTAAAGAGACGAGGCCCGAAGAAAAAGTTGAGCTCGGATGAAAAGTTTGAGATCATAGCAATCGCGCCCGACGGCCAACCTATTGAACCCCTCCGGACAAAGAGCGCATTTGTTGCTCAGTGCGGGGTTCTGGTTAGGGACAAGATCCCGATAAGCATCCAGCAATGGTTTAAGCCGGCTACAGAAGACCCTGAGGTGTCTTATGTCAATGATATGCAGAAAAATGATCTTTGGACTGAGCTGAAGTCAAATTTCACCCTACCGCCAGAGGATAATCCAGAGAACCCAATTAAAGAGAAATTAATCAAGTCTTTTGCTCTGAAGAGGATGGCAGATCTATTCAGGAGGTGGAAGAAAGAGCTGAATAGGTTTGTCGATAAAAAAGAGACACCAGAATTCAAGGGCAGATATGAGAAGATCAGAGATCACTGGCCCGCATTTGTGGCCTACAAGACATCGGAAAAGAGTCAGAAGATGTCGGCGACAAACAAGCAAAATGCTGCGAAGAAGAAGCTTCACCATCGCACGGGGTCAGGTGGCTACCTCGTAGCCCGGCCTAAGTGGTCCAAGACTGAGAATGATCTGGTTCATAAAGGGATCGAACCAGAGACAAATAACTGGCCAGACCGTTGCCGGACTTGGTTCTTCGGGGCTGGCGGAACCTTGGACCCTGAAACAGGGAAGTGCATTTGGACGAACGAACAAATGGACATACCAGTCAGTAAGCTTAAGCAGTATATCGAAGCAGCGCAGGAAGGGACGTTCTTTCCAGACAGAGAGCACGACGAGCTCACAATGGCCCTCGGGAATCCTGAGCACCCTGGACGGACACGAGGCATGCCAGGCTCCGTTCCGTGGAAGGTTGGGTTTCCGGACGCAGGCGGTTACAAATCCCATGAGAGGAGGAAAAAAGTGCAGCAGACCGAACTGCAGGCGCTGCACGCAAGGGTAGACAAGCGATAGAGGAACGAGAAGCAAATCGCAGCAAACGTACTGCCGAAGCCTCCCCCGAAGCTACCCCGCCATCTCAGCGCAGAAGCAGCGTGGCTTCCACCGAGCTGCTTCAGCCGGAGCATGCCTTGACGGCTCCTGCCAGCTATCCCGTGGATGCTATAACGGAGTCTCAAAATTGCCACCTTATGACGCAATGGATGAATTTGAAGGTCAAGGCGGCTGTTGGCTCTGTTTATCCTACTGAACCCGGCGCAACTTTTCACTGCCGGCCGATTCCAGAAGGATATGCTAGGGTGATGGTGGATGAGAATAACGGAGGGATTTGAGGACCTCCAGCTTGACCACCCTACCGGTGAAGGGGAGACTCGGCTGGGGTCTGCTCTGAAGACTCCATGCCTATGGCGGAAGGAGCTCATCAACCTTCCGAACTGGACGCCTCCGCCTCCTCCTCCTCCTCCGGCGAGTCAGGGCACTCCGCCTCCTCCACCGCCTCCTCCTCCGGCGAGTGATGATCAGGGCCCTCGGCCGCTCCTTCTCCTGGCGCGTGGCGGCACTCCCTCCGTCTCCGCCTGCGCGACACGCCGAGCAGCCAGCCTCCTCCTTCTCCGCCTCGTCAGCAAGGGCGGAAGAGACCTGCCGCCGCTCCAGCTGCTCCGGGGGTCGTAGTCCTTCTCCTCCGCCTCTTAAGCAAGTAAAGAAGACAACCGCTTCGTCTGCTCGTCGGCGTCTAGCAGTACAACCAGAGGCGGGAGGACATACAGATTCGGTCCTTCTCTGAAGACTCCAGAGAAGTTACCATACGAGAGGACCCAGGAGGAGAACGCCGAGATCGCGCGAGAAGAAGTGAAGAAATTCTTTGAAGGGGTGAAAGCAAAGAAACATCCACCTCCGGAGGAGAAGGTAGATCGGGTGAAAGTGAAGCGCACTCTGGCTGCCCTGACAAAACCACCGAAGTCTGATCCGCCGAAAGGAAACTATGACCGCATTATTGGAAAGGAATTTGCCGAAGCGGAGCGGTCGGGAAGTACTGTCAGTGATCAAAGGCTGAAAGAACGACGAGCTGGGAAACAAATTGCCCAGGCTTGGCAAACAAGCGAAGCAATCATGCCCCCCGCTCAAGGTGCCTAGCCACAACGTCGCTAATGATCCGAGGATGGTGCCCGGTTATAGCAATCTTGCAGATTACCTGCCGACGAAGTACATTATGAACCCATGGAGATGCAGATGCAAAGATACGAGTTACGGGAAGCCTCTCGTCAAGATGAAAGATCTATCAAGATGAGCGAAGATTGCATGATTGGTACTTGAAAATCTGCAGAGACTCTGGGGGGAGTAGTACTTTGTATGTGAAAGTTAAAAAAGGAGCATGACCTTATTGGAATTGATCTGTTGCCTGTTCCATTTGAGAGTTCTATCAGTTTTTCAATCAATTGCCCTTCGATAAAACAACGGTCGCCTACTACTGTCTGTAAGTAGTACTACTTCTATCATTAAGTTTCTCTATATAGCTTAGCTCTTTCATTGCATGTATTTATAATCATCCTCACTATATTATGCAGATTGAAGATCGTCGAATTGAAGAAAAGACAAGTCAGTGATATTGGGTTCATTAACACATATCTCATAGATGCAACTGAAGTTAAACTTCATGCCGCAGCTACGGAGGCCAACTTGCTACAATCGTTCGTAATAAATCAAAACAAGATATAATACTCTTTCCTTACAACTTCAGGTGAGTGTTACTGTCTTGTGCGTATTCGGTTTCCCTTATATATTAGTCAAGGTTATAGTAATGTAATTCATGAGTTATGCATGCGTGTGCAATTTCCACTATATTCTCCTAGAGATTAAGCTTGAGCAGGGACTACTAACCGTCTTAGACTCAAAACGAAAAGATCCCCAGGACTATGCAGACATGACTGAAATCCTCAAGAAGTAAGTTAAATCGATCATTATCCACCATATCAGCAACTTTGTTCATTTCCTGATATCAAGTAATTGTTTTCTTTGTCCGGCAGGGTTTGGAGAAAATTCACCAAAACAGTTCCGGGACTACCGAAGGAGCTGGAATTTAGACACCCGAAAGTAAGTACTATAGTAGCATATTCCGCGCATCTCCTAGTGATTCAAGCGCTAGTTTCATAGCATTCTTGCTTATCAGTTTGATTGACCTCTATTTCTTGTAAAGTGGTTGTGGCAGGAACAAGGGAATGATTTCTGTGGATACTACATCTGCGAGTCCATCCGCCACACGACGTGTGAGCGGGACGGGTACTCTAACGAACAATATGAAGTACGTAAATAACAACATTCACAATTTTATTTTATTACCATCATTTGTGTTGAGTTTCATTCATTCATATATATATGTATTGACCCCCTTCTTCAAATTAGATGTTTCGGAAGCGGGATGAACTCCTAGCACCAGCTCGCATGCGAGCAATTCAAGAGGAATTGGCGCATTCTTTCTTGACCACGTGATCCCTGAAGACGGAGAATTCTATGTGGAACCATGAGTCCGTATGATTATATTTGTAAGAGATAATTATTGTATATATGTAGCCGGTAGTGTCGGATAGATATACGAGAACTTGTTGTTCGACCAATCTCTCGGAGAAGGAGAGGTGGTCGATATCACTTCTCTCTGTATGCATATATGTTCATGACGATCTTCTGTTTCCTTCGTTTGCTTACTAGCTAGCTAGCGTGTCTAGTCCTCTCTATACGTATGTATAGTACGTAGCGTCGACCAAGCACGGACATAAGAGAGGACACTTCTCTCTATTAATTATAGCTAGCTAACACAATATATGAAACACCTAAATTAACCCCCAAAACCCCCAACCCCCCCCCTCAAAACAAAAACCCCAGCCACAGAAATGCTGACGCGTGGATGCCTATTGGTCCCGGTTGGTGCCACCAACCGGGACCAAAGGGTCTCCTGACTGGGCTCTGCGCACTGCCCACGTGGAGGGCCTTTAGTCCCGGTTCTGGATTGAACCGGGACTAAAGGGGGGAGGTATTAGTACCGACACTTAGTCCCGGTTCAGGAACCGGGACTAAAGGCCCTTACGAACCGAGACTGTAGGCCCTTTTTCTACCAGTGATACCTGGGCATACCGATTCACCATCGCAAGCTCTCTAACAAAGAATGGAAGTGCATTGAAGATCGATTTGAAAAGAAACTAAGTTGATGGAAGGGCAAGCTCATGTCATACGGAGGCTGACTAATTCTCATTAATTGGATGCTCAGGAGTATGCTAATGTTTCTACTGTCCTTCTTTGATATCCCAGTAGGGGTACGAAAAAGATTGGACTTCTATCGATCGAGTTTCTTTTGGCAGAGTGACGAGTTAAAACGAAAATACCGACTCGCTAAATGGGATGTCATTTGTAGGCCAAAATACCAAGGTGGTCTTGGAATTGAAAATCTAGAGGTGAAGAACAGATGCTTACTCAGCAAGTGGTTGTATAAGTTATCCATAGAGACCCATGCCACATGGGCCCAGATCCTGCGTCATAAGTACCTTAACACTAAGACCTTAGCACAGTTGACGATCAGACCGACTGATTCTCCTTTTTGGAAAGGACTACTGAGAGTGAAATTAGCCTTTTTCAATAGGACAAAGTTTATCGTTGGTAATGGTAATTCCACGAGATTCTCAGAAGATACATGGCTAGGGGAGACGCCTCTCCCTATCCAGTGTACTTCTCTCTATAATATTGTTCAGCATAGAGATGCATATGTTGCAACAGTATTACAGTTAAACCCTCTAAACATTCAATTCAGAAGGACGCTAGCGGGAAACCGTTGGGAAATGGATCCATCTTGGGAGAAGATTGATGGATGTCCACCTTTCTCAACAGCCGGATCAGGTACATTGGAAACTAACCAAGAATGAAGTGTTTTCAGTGAAATCCATGTATTTGGATTTAATCAATTCAGTTTCCCTCCCTCGATCTTTGCATATTTGAAGGTCAAAGTGCCCTTATGGATTAAAGTGTTTACGTGGGTTGTCCACAAACAAGTAATTTTCACTAAGGACAACTTGACAAAATGCAACTGGACCGGATCTCGAAGATGTAGCTTATGTGATCATGATGAATCTATCAAACACCTCTTTCTTGATTGCCCGATGGCCATTGTTTTATGGTGGTCTATCCATGTAGCGTTTAACATTGCTCCTCCTACTAGTATCAACACGTTGTTTGGGACGTGGCTAAATGGAGTTGAGATACAAACAGCGAGACACATCCGTGCAGGTGTATGTGCTTTATTATGCGCTATATGAAACTGCAGGAATTGTCGTGGAATTGTCACGGCAGATGTCCTCTTGCAAGGACTTAGTCGTGGAGCCATCGCAACTAGGAAGCTTAAAGGGGTTAATCGGGACAAAGGACACGAGAGGTTTATACTAGTTCAGCCCCTTACGGTGCAGGAAGGCCTACGTCTAGTTGGGTTGGTATTGCTTGAGGTTTCGATGACCAGGGAGTGAGATACGCTATGCCTGGCTCTCGATGAGTTATTTCTGCCCTAAGCCGCCGGCGGGTCGTCCCCTTATATACACGGGTTGACGCCCTGCGGCCTACAGAGTTCCGGCCGACTCATAGATAGTCTCCGGCTCGGTGACTAGTTAATTCTACCTTATGATACAAGTCATGCCATCATGGCGGTTTACCACTATGGGCCTTAAGTCGCCTGTGGGCTTTAGACCCTTTATTGAACCGCCATCTTCATGCTTGATCTTGGGCTTCTTCTGATGAGTCCTTCTTTGCATAACCCGGCCCCTCCTGGGCGGCTTACACAAATAGTTATATCCCCAACATTAGGCCCCAGATTGATTTGAACCGGTTCATGTCAATCTTAAAATACCTTAAGAAACAAGCCTTCAGTCTTCTTATCTGCGCAAAGGTTTTAACCCGCCGTGACGTCATCTTCTGGATCCGCGTTAACCCGTTGTGACATCATCTTCAATTAAATTCATATTTTACTCCATCATATCTTCCAACGGATCTTTGCCTTTACTGACCATTCCGAAAAACGAGGCGTCAGGATCGCTGGATAATGATGTTCGGTCCCCTCGTTTCTCGCGCCGTCTCAGTCGGCCCTTCCTTATAAATAGGTGCGACCTAGGTCTTTCCCATTCTCCTTCCTCGGTCGTCTTCCTCCTCGCACTGTTTCTCTGCCGCTCGAGCTCTGCCGCCGCCGCAGATTTCCTCGTCTTCTCCAACTCAGGCCGCTGCATCAACCTGACTTGACCAGAAAAACGCGACGGAACCCTGCAACAGCTTTGCATCCGTAAGTCCTTTTCCTTCCCTGCTTTTAGATCTGCATTGCGGCCTCCCGAGTTCGTCGGTGTTCATCCCGCCCGTTGCAAACCCTTGATAGTTTTCCTCTTCAGTTCTCCTTTTTGATCTTTAGACAGTTAGAACTACTGCGGTGGCTGTTCCGCACCCATCTCGAATTGAAATAGATCTCATTTCCCTTGTTTAAAGGCCTCTTTCGAGTGTATGAACTTCTCTGCATTGGTTTTAGGTCTAGAAATTTTTCTTTTCAGAACGACCGTTTGATCCAAAATAATAGCTGCAACTTGTGAAACATGTTTGTTCCACACTTAGCCAAAAAACGGCATCTGTCGACTCTATTTCAGCCATAGTAGTTCATGTGACCGATTTAAGATAATACTGACTGTCAGCACTGCCTGCTTTTGGCGACTTAAGACAATTTTCATCATCTTTAATACTGCAGCTGTTTAAACATTATCACACAACCACCTGTATGTCATTAGGCCCCTACTTAAGCCGCCATCTCAGACAACCCAATAAACTTATTCTCCGGGTTATAATAAACCGGAAAATTTCCTTTATCTTGTTGTAGGCTTCAATTTACTCAATGGCACCCAAAGCTGTTAAACCCGATTACCTGCAACTGGGTCCCATCCATTGTTACGGAGAGCAAACTGTCAGAGTTTGTGAAGTCCGGCCATCTGCCCAAGAAGGACGTCATGTCTTATCGTGCTCCTGACCCGTCTGAAGAGAAACCTCAACCCAAGGAAGGGGAGGTGATCATTTTTACCGATCACATGAGCCGGGGATTTGCTCCTCCCGGTTCAAAATTCTTTAGAGACGTTTTGCACTTCTTTGACTTAAGACCTCAAGACATCGGGCCCAATTCCATGTCAAATATCTGCAACTTCCAAGTTTTCTGTGAGGTCTACCTTGGAGAAGAACCCAGCCTACTTTTGTTCAGGGAATTGTTCTATTTGAACCGGCAGAATGAGCGGGCCAACGGGCCCAGTCTGGAGCTTGGTGGCATATCAATTCAAAGGCGGAGAGACTGCCTGTTCCCTTATGCTGAATTGCCGAGTCATCCAAAGGACTGGAACCAGACATGGTTCTACTGCCAAGATACTTCTCCGGCTGGCGAAAATCCACTGCCCGGCTTCCGCGCATTGCGCCTTGAACCTACTCACCCGCTGCCGGATAAGTTGACAGCTATTGAACGCTGCCACTCACCCCCAAGATCAAGAAGGATTAAAGCTCTTTTAGGGAACGGCTTAGATGGCATTGACTTGGTCCGAGTCTGGATTGCTTGGAGAATAATTCCGTTAAGCCGCCGCCCCGGCTTAATGTGTAATTATTCAGGCGAGAAGATGACCCTCAGCGTCATACCTGACGACTTACCAGATGACGTAGTGGAAGCTACAACTCAGTCCTTGTTGAAAGAGGGCACAGTGAATAGTAATGCCTTCGGCTTACTACCTTTTTGCCAGAAGAACCCGGCCCCTGCAGTAAGTTTCCAGCCATCGGGTTATGTTTTATCATGTTAGGCTGTATTCTTACGCATAACCAGTTATAACCTTTTACAGGCAAATGATAGCTTCTGGAACACGCAATATGATCATGAGGCGGCCAAGAAAGCCAGGGCGGCCAAGAGAGCCGAAAAGAAAACCACCAAGCCCACCACCTCAAGGAAAAGGAAGCCAAGCGCCTCTGAGCTGTTTCAGCTTGATGATACTGATGATAATGAGGAAGAGGTAACCTTTGAATTTCCCTTTCTCCTTTATCACTACCTTACTGATACTAACCTTCTTTCAGGAAGACACGGGCAACAGCCAACCCGTCGAGGAAGAGGTAATTATAATCTCCTCCGACTCCGAGCTTCAGCCGCGTCAGAAAATTCGAAGAGTAACCCGGAAAGTAAGATTTTCACATCCTTTGGCTTACCAAGATCCTGACTTTCTTTTGAAGCGACAGAATTATGAGAGCCGGAGGCAGACCCGGACCAGCAAAGACGCGGAACTCTCCTCCGGCTTACCTGATGTGACCAGGAAACGCCAGACTGAGGTTATCTCCGATTTACACCTTCTTTTTCCTTTGGCAGGCTTCATTTGTTAGCCTCTCAATTATTCTGACTCCAACTATCAGGATATTTCACCTTCCTCCGGTGAGTCTATGCAGTCCAACATGCCAGCCTTCAAAACTGCTCCCGGGTAATATAAACTTGTTGTACCTTATGCTTTATTTTACTCATATTTGCTGTATTTAACCTGTCTACCTTTTCCACAGTGTGCAAGTAAAGCCCAGCAAAAGGGCAAAAAAGAATAAGCCGCCCCAAGAGCCGGTTGTGACTGAACCAGAGTTGGGCACAGCTACTCCTGATGCCTCTGCTCACGAGCCGCCGCCTCAACCGTCTCATGATGTTCCTATATCTTCCTCTGACCCGCCTACTGAACAAACCCTCAACGATTCTGGTAACCCGGAGGCTCCTAGCCCCGCCAAGGAAATGATCAGGAAGTTGAAATTCTCAAGACTCAGTTTGTTGAGCCGGCACAGCCGTCTGCACTTGCCAAGTGTTCTAAAAGAGGAATTGGTGGAACGCCGGAAGGCCAAGCTGGACGTCGCTGACTATACTCATTTGAGTATTGGAGAGATTGTCTCCGGCTATATCAATCAAGTACAAAGCAGCCGTGACCTGGAAATTGACATGGTGAAGCAGATACAGCAAAAATCTGAGGTATGACTTATGCTAGCTTACTTTCAATCACACTTACTGTACCAGCCCCCAAGTCTATTGCTTATGAATAAATATGCTGTAGACTTAGAAAAATTGTTAGAGCTACTTGCCCGGCTTAAAGAAAAAATAATTGAACCGGATGTAACACAATACCTTTAACTTGCGATATACATTAGCCCCCAAGTGCCAAAAATCTTTGCTTGCAAGGTATTTGGGACTTAATATTCAGGACCGGCTTAATAATTTAGAAAGCTTCGGTATACATTAGCCCCCAAGTGTCAAGTATCTTTGCTTGCAAAGTGCTTGGGACTTAATAGTACTTACCGTAACTTTTACTACTATCCGGTGCAATGCAGGCCACCATAAGTAAATTTGAATCGGAGATTGCTGATTTGAAGAATCGCCTGGCAACCCAGGAAAGTGAAATTGAAAAGGCCAACTCCAAATTTGAATTCAGCGTCTCTGAACAAGAGAAGTTGAAGCAAAATTTTGAATCAGAGAAGAAAATTTGGGCTGATGAAAAGGCCACTGGTGACCCGGGCCGAGACAGCAGAGGCATCGCTTGCGGAAGCAACGGCCGAACTGTCCGACTTAAAGCGCCAGATATCTCGAATGGTTTCAGCAATCTTCGGTGAGTGACTTACAACCTTAAACACTGCAAAACTCCTTGAATGACCATTTCAGTTGTCTCCTCTGACTCACCTTATGCTTAATAACGCAGGCCCCAGGAGCACAAATCTTAAGCAGAACATGGTGATCAAGCTGAAGGCGGTTTATACTCTGGTGGAACAACTCTACACCGGGTCACAACGTGCTCTGGCCGTTGTGGCTTTATCAAACGATGTTCCTTATCTCCTGCAAGATGTGCTGAAGCGGCTTGCTGTGCTACCTCAGCGAATCCAAGAGTTAAGACGAGCATCTGCAAGAGCCGGAGCTATAGCCGCATTGAGCCGGGCCAAGGCGTGGCTTCCAGAACTAGACCCCGCTGACATTGCTCTTGGGTATCCAAGTTTAAAGGAAGATGGCACCGTATTTAATGATAAGGATTTCACCGCCTGTGTGAAGGATATACGTTCGGTGGCTACTCTTATTGGGAACGATACTGACCTCACCAAGTGTCAGCCAGGTTATGACAAGGAGAACCGGAGAATCCCCATGCCACACTACGACGATGTCAGCTTGATCCCTCCAACCCGTAAGCACACCTTTGCTCCTGAAGTCGACCCAACCGGTTTAATAGATGATGAAGCTGAGTTTGAAGCCTTGAGTGGCATTGACTGGGCCTCATCATCCTTCCAGGACAAAGCAGCCGGCGGAGAGACGGAGAAGGATAACCCGGGGGCTTCAAGTCAACCCCAAGAGTAGCTTGTCAGGCACCACCTGCTTATGTCATCGTAGAAAACAATGCATTATTCAGACTCGGGGACTCTTGTAAGAAAGTAAAAGATACCTTGAGTTATTCTATGCCTTTGCGCGTGCTTATGGCCCTTAATACTTGCATAAGCCGCCGCCATTATTCTCTTTGTAGTTTGTATGAATCTGTTATGTCCTTTGCAAAAATACCTTGCATTGCCCTGTAGTGCTCACAGCTGTTTTTCCGGCTTATATAAACCAACCCCTAAGGGTAAACTTAACTCCTGAAAATTGACACATATAAGTTCACCTGGTTCTTAACAACCTGATGTAACTAACATTAATTCTGGAAGATTGTAATGTATTCCATTGTATCTTCAAGAGGGTCACAATATACCTAATGTTGGCACTTGTAAAATATGATGAACAAAATTCAAGGGTTTCTGATTCGAATACGATCGGTGACCCGTTCCAAAGGGGTTGAGCTAAGATTCGGATACGATCTGTTAGCCCCCAGTGGCTGTGGCGATGCCAATCAAGTGGTATCGACAGCTATGTTCTCTTTGGTTCGAATACGACCTATGTTTGAACAGGAAGCCCCCAAGTGACCATAAGAGTTGTTTAATGACGCTGATTCGAATACGATCCACGTGAGACCCAAAAGGAGTTAAGCTATGATTCAGATATGATCAAGAAGCCCCCAAGTGGGTTTGGCGGTATGCCGATCAAGCGGGTATCGACAGCTATGTTCTCTTTGGTTCGAATACGGCCTATGTTTGAACAGGAAGCCCCCAAGTGATCAACGGCTAGATTCAGATATGATCATAAGCCAGACCAAAGGAAAGCCGGATTCAGATATGATCCGCTTCTCCTTGGTTATCTCCACCACCTGTCAAGGAAAAACACATAAACCTTTTTTGGGAGTGGAAAAAAGGACAGAGGTCCTGCTTTATATAATATACATAGTATAAGTATATACACATTAGAGCTGACGGCTCAAGTATAATAAGGCCGAAGATGGGCGATATTCCACGGCCGACGGGTCTCCTCCTCCGACTTACGTGAGTCTTTGTGCTCTCGAACGTCGATAAGGTAGTATGATCCATTGTTCAGATTCTTGCTGACCACAAAGGGTCCTTCCCAAGGAGGGGATAGCTTGTGTATGTTAGATTGATCCTGGATGAGTCGGAGCACTAAGTCGCCTTCCTGAAAGGTTCTGGACTTAACCCGGCGGCTGTGGTAGCCATTGGGGAACGTAGTAATTTCAAAATTTCCTACGCACACGCAAGATCATGGTGATGCAATAGCAACGAGAGGGGAGAGTGTTGTCTACGTACCCACGCAGACCGACTGCGGAAGCGATCACACAACGTAGAGGAAGTAGTCGTACGTCTTCCCGATCCGACCGATCCAAGCACCGTTACTCCGGCACCTCCGAGTTTAGCACACGTACAGCTCGATGACGATCCCCGGGCTCCGATCCAGCAAAGCGTCGGGGAGGAGTTCCGTCAGCACGACGGCGTGGTGACGATCTTGATGTTCTACCTCGCAGGGCTTCGCCTAAGCACCGCTACAATATGATCGAGGTGGAATATGGTGGAGGGGCGCACCGCACACGGCTAAGGAACGATCTAATGATCAACTTGTGTGTCTAGAGGTGCCCCCTGCCTCCGTATATAAAGGAGCCAAGGGGGAGGGTGCGGCCAGCTAGGAGGCGCAGGAGGAGTCCTACTCCTACCGGGAGTAGGACTCCCCCCCCAATCCTATTCCAAATAGGATTCCCAAGGGGAAAGAGAGAGAGAGGGGGCCGGCCACCTCTCCTAGTCCTAATAGGACTAGGGGAGGGGGGAGGCAAGCCCATCTTGGGCTGCCCCTTTCACCTTTCCACTAAAGCCCACTAAGGCCCATATGGTTCCCGGGGGGTTCCGGTAACCTCCCGGTACTCCGGTAAAATCCCGATTTCACCCGGAACACTTCCGATATCCAAACATAGGCTTCCAATATATCAATCTTTATGTCTCGACCATTTCGAGACTCCTCGTTCATGTCCGTGATCACATCCGGGACTCCGAACTAACTTCGGTACATCAAAATGCATAAACTCATAATAACTGTCATCGTAACGTTAAGCGTGCGGACCCTACGGTTCGAGAACAATGCAGACATGACTAAGAAAAATCTCCGGTCAATAACCAATAGCGGGACCTGGATGCCCATATTGGCTCCTACATATTCTACGAAGATCTTTATCGGTCAGACCGCATAACAACATACGTTGTTCCCTTTGTCATCGGTATGTTACTTGCCCGAGATTCGATCGTCGGTATCCAATACCTAGTTCAATCTCGTTACCGGCAAGTCTCTTTACTCGTTCCGTAATACATCATCTCACAACTAACTCATTAGTTGTAATGCTTGCAAGGCTTATGTGATGTGCATTACCGAGAAGGCCCAGAGATACCTCTCCGACAATCGAAGTGACAAATCCTAATCTCGAAATACGCCAACCCAACATCTACCTTTGGAGACACCTGTAGAACCCCTTTATAATCACCCATTTATGTTGTGACGTTTGGTAGCACACAAAGTGTTCCTCCGGCAAACGGGAGTTGCATAATCTCATAGTCATAGGAACATGTATAAGTCATGAAGAAAGCAATAGCAACATACTAAACGATCGGGTGCTAAGCTAATGGAATGGGTCATGTCAATCAGATCATTCACCTAATGATGTGATCCCATTAATCAAATAACAACTCTTTTGTTCATGGTTAGGAAACATAACCATCTTTGATTAATGAGCTAGTCAAGTAGAGGCATACTAGTGACACTCTGTTTGTCTATGTATTCACACATGTATTATGTTTCCGGTTAATACAATTCTAGCATGAATAATAAACATTTATCATGATATAAGGAAATAAATAATAACTTTATTATTGCCTCTAGGGCATATTTCCTTCAGTCTCCCACTTGCACTAGAGTCAATAATCTAGATTACACAGTAATGATTCTAACACCCATGGTGCTTTGGTGTTGATCATGTTTTGCTCGTGGAAGAGGCTTAGTCAACGGGTCTGCAACATTCAGATCCGTATGTATCTTGCAAATCTCTATGTCTCCCACCTGGGCTAGATTCCGGATGGAATTGAAGCGTCTCTTGATGTGCTTGGTTCTCTTGTGAAATCTGGATTCCTTTGCCAAGGCAATTGCACCAGTATTGTCACAAAAGATTTTCATTGGACTCGATGCACTAGGTATGACACCTAGATCGGATATGAACTCCTTCATCCAGACTCCTTCATTTGCTGCTTCCGAAGCAGCTATGTACTCCGCTTCACATGTAGATCCCGCTACAACGCTTTGTTTAGAACTGCACCAACTGACAGCTCCACCGTTTAATGTAAACACGTATCTGGTTTGCGATTTAGAATCGTCCGGATCAGTGTCAAAGCTTGCATCAACGTAACCGTTTACAATGAGCTTTTTGTCACCTCCATATACGAGAAACATATCCTTAGTTCTTTTTAGGTATTTCAGGATGTTCTTGACCGCTGTCCAGTGATCCACTCCTGGATTACTTTGGTACCTCCCTGCTAAACTTATAGCAAGGCACACATCAGGTCTGGTACACAGCATTGCATACATGATAGAGCCTATGGCTAAAGCATAGGGAACATCTTTCATTTTCTCTCTATCTTCTGCAGTGGTCGGGCATTGAGTCTGACTCAACTTCACACCTTGTAACACAGGCAAGAATCCTTTCTTTGCTTGATCCATTTTGAACTTTTTCAAAATCTTGTCAAGGTATGTGCTTTGTGAAAGTCCAATTAAGCGTCTTGATCTATCTCTATAGATCTTTATGCCTAATATGTAAGCAGCTTCTCCGAGGTCTTTCATTGGATAACTCTTATTCAAGTATCCCTTTATGCTATCCAGAAATTCTATATCATTTCCAATTAGTAATATGTCATCCACATATAATATCAGAAATGCTACAGAGCTCCCACTCACTTTCTTGTAAATACAGGCTTCTCCGAAAGTCTGTATAAACCCAAATGCTTTGATCACACTATCAAAGCGTTTATTCCAACTCCGAGAGGCTTGCACCAGTCCATAAATAGATCGCTGGAGCTTGCACACTTTGTTAGCTCACTTTGGATCGACAAAACCTTCTGGTTGCATCATATACAACTCTTCTTCCAGAAATCCATTCAGGAATGCAGTTTTGACATCCATCTGCCAAATTTCATAATTATAAAATGCGGCAATTGCTAACATGATTCGGACAGACTTAAGCATCGCTACGGGTGAGAAGGTCTCATCGTAGTCAATCCCTTGAACTTGTCGAAAACCTTTTGCGACAAGTCGAGCTTTGTAGACAGTAATATTACCGTCAGCGTCAGTCTTCTTCTTGAAGATCCATTTATTTTCAATTGCTTGCCGATCATCGGGCAAGTCAACCAAAGTCCATACTTTGTTCTTCATACATGGATCCCATCTCAGATTTCATGGCTTCAAGCCATTTTACGGAATCTGGGCTCACCATCGCTTCTTCATAGTTCGTAGGTTCATCATGATCTAGTAGCATGACTTCTAGAACAGGATTACCGTACCACTCTGGTGCGGATCTTACTCTGGTTGATCTACGAGGTTCGGTAGTATCTTGATCTGAAGTTTCATGATCATCATCATTAGCTTCCTCACTAACTGGTGTAGGTGTCACTGAAACAGTTTTCTGTGATGTACTACTTTCCAATAAGGGAGCAGGTACAGTTACCTCGTCAAGTTCTACTTTCCTCCCACTCACTTCTTTCGAGAGAAACTCCTTCTCCAGAAAGTTTCCGAACTTAGCAACAAAAGTCTTGCCTTCGGATCTGTGATAGAAGGTGTATCCAATAGTTTCCTTTGGATATCCTATGAAGACACATTTCTCCGATTTGGGTTCAAGCTTATCAGTTTGAAGCTTTTTCACATAAGCATCGCAGCCCCAAACTTTCAGAAACAACAACTTTGGTTTCTTGCCAAACCACAGTTCATAAGGCGTCGTCTCAACGGATTTTGATGGTGCCCTATTTAACGTGAATGCGGCCGTCTCTAGAGCGTATCCCCAAAACGATAGCGGTAAATCAGTAAGAGACATCATAGATCGCACCATATCTAGTAAAGTACGATTACGACATTCGGACACACCATTAAACTGTGGTGTTCCGGGTGGCGTGAGTTGCGAAACTATTCCACAATTTTTCAAATGTACACCAAACTCGTAACTCAAATATTCTCCTCCACGATCAGATCGTAGAAACTTTATTTTCTTGTTACGATGATTTTCAACTTCACTCTGAAATTCTTTAAACTTTTCAAATGTTTCAGACTTATGTTTCATTAAGTAGATATACCCATATCTGCTTAAGTCATCTGTGAAGGTGAGAAAATAACGATATCCGCCACGAGCCTCAATATTCATCGGACCACATACATCTATATGTATGATTTCTAATAAATCTGTTGTTCTCTCCATAGTACCAGAGAACGGTATTTTAGTCATCTTGCCCATGAGGCACGGTTCGCAAGTACCAAGTGATTCATAATCAAGTGGTTCCAAAAGTCCATCAGTATGGAGTTTCTTCATGCGCTTTACACCGATATGACCTAAACGGCAGTGCCACAAATAAGTTGCACCATCATTATCAACTCTGCATCTTTTGGCTTCAACATTATGAATATGTGTATCACTACTATCGAGATTCAATAAGAATAGACCACTCTTCAAGGGTGCATGACCATAAAAGATATTACTCATATAAATAGAACAACCATTATTCTCTGATTTAAATGAATAACCGTCTCGCATTAAACAAGATCCAGATATAATGTTCATGCTCAACGCTGGCACCAAATAACAATTATTTAGGTCTAAAACTAATCCCGAAGGTAGATGTAGAGGTAGCGTGCCGACCGCGATCACATTGACTTTGGAACCGTTTCCCACGCGCATCGTCACCTCGTCCTTAGCCAATCTTCGCTTAATCCGTAGTCCCTGTTTCGAGTTGCAAATATTAGTAACAGAACCAGTATCAAATACCCAGGTGCTACTGCGAGCATTAGTAAGGTACACATCAATAACATGTATATCACATATACCTTTGTTCACCTTGCCATCCTTCTTATCCGCCAAATACTTGGGGCAGTTCCGCTTCCAGTGACCAGTCTGCTTGCAGTAGAAGCACTCAATTTCAGGCTTAGGTCCAGACTTGGGTTTCTTCTCTTGAGCAGCAACTTGCTTGCCGTTCTTCTTGAAGTTCCCCTTCTTCTTTCCTTTGCCCCTTTTCTTGAAACTAGTGGTCTTGTTGACCATCAACACTTGATGCTCCTTCTTGATTTCTACCTCCGCAGCTTTCAGCATTGCGAAGAGCTCGGGAATAGACTTATTCATCCCTTGCATATTATAGTTCATCACGAAGCTCTTGTAGCTTGGTGGCAGTGATTGGAGAATTCTGTCAATGACGCAATCGTCTGGAAGATTAACTCCCAATTGAATCAAGTGATTATTATACCCAGACATTTTGAGTATATGCTCACTGACAGAACTATTCTCCTCCATCTTGCAGCTATAGAACTTATTGGAGACTTCATATCTCTCAATCCGGGCATTTGCTTGAAATATTAACTTCAACTCCTGGAACATCTCATATGCTCCATGACGTTCAAAACGTCGTTGAAGTCCCGATTCTAAGCCGTAAAGCATGGCACACTGAACTATTGAGTAGTCATCAGCTTTGCTCTGCCAGACGTTCATAACATCTGGTGTTGCTCCAGCAGCAGGCCTGGCACCCAGCGGTGCTTCCAGGACGTAATTCTTCTGTGCAGCAATGAGGATAATCCTCAAGTTACGGACCCAGTCCGTGTAATTGCTACCATCATCTTTCGACTTTGCTTTCTCAAGGAACGCATTAAAATTCAACGGAACAACAGCATGAGCCATCTATCTACAATCAAACATAAATAAGCAAGATACTATCAGGTACTAAGTTTCATGATAAATTTAGGTTCAATTAATTTACTAAAAGAACTCCCACTTAGATAGACATCCCTCTAATCCTCTAAGTGATTACGTGATCCAAATCAACTAAACCATGTCCGATCATCACGTGAGATGGAGTAGTTTCATTGGTGAACATCATTATGTTGATCATATCTACTATATGATTCACGCTCGACCTTTCGGTCTCCGTGTTCCGAGGCCATATCTGTATATGCTTGGCTCGTCAAGTATAACCTGAGTATTCCGCGTGTGCAACTGTTTTGCACCCGTTGTATTTGAACGTAGAGCCTATCACACCCGATCATCACGTGGTGTCTCAGCACGAAGAACTTTCGCAACGGTGCATACTCAGGGAGAACACTTCTTGATAATTTAGTGAGAGATCATCTTATAATGCTACCGTCAAT